>NC_138774.1:292056727-292249227 GCF_965119305.1 Pelophylax lessonae
CCAAAAGCATCTACAATGGGCACGTTCGTATCAGAACTGGACCACGGAGAAATGGAAGAAGGTGGTCTGGTCTGATGAGCCATGTTTTCCCTATGTGGGTGGCCGGGTGCGTCACTTACCTGGGAAAAGATGTCACCAGGATGCTGTATGGGAAGAAGGCAACGGATACCACAGCGTACCTTCAGAGGTCTAGTGGAGTCCATAGGGGTGTCCAAACTATGGCCCTTCAGCTATTCAGGAACTACAATTCCCATCATGCCTAGTTATGTCAGGGATTTGCAATGCCTCATGGGTATTGTAGATGTTGAACAGCTGGAGGGCCGTAGTTTGGACACCACTGCCGGGGTCGGACGGGTCATGGCTGTTTTGGTGGCAACCTACATCCATATTAGGTGGGAGGTCGGTGTATAGGTATGTAATATGATGTATACATTGATATATATATATTTTTTCTGTATATCTAGCAGAGGGCGGAGATGCATCGTTCTCACCGGTTCCTGATGAAGACAGCGTTGTGTTCAGTAAACTCACTTACCTCGGATGTGCCTCTGTGAACGCTCCACGCAGCGAAGTGGAAGCTCTTCGAATGATCTCTATTCTTCGAGGGCAGTGCCAGAACGCGTTGGATGTGACTCTTTCCGTACCGAATGTATCCGAGGGAACTGTCAGGTAAGAGACATGTTTTATTTATTTTTTTTCCATTTATTTAACCACTGGCCAGACCAGTGGCTTGCTATTCAGCCATGGCTAGGCCATTTTTTGCTATTCAGCACTGCGCTACTTTAACCACTTACGGACCACCCGCCGTGTATTTATTTCACTACTTTGATGTTACATACCGGGGTTATGGCAACAGATAGGAGATAGCTGCCATAACACCGGTATTTTTTTAACCACTTGCCGACCGCAGCCAGTACATATACGGCGGCAGTCAGCCCCTCCTAGGGAAAGTGACGTACCGATACGTCACTTGCCCGCGCGCCACCGAAGGCGCGCTCCCGCTCGTTCATAGGGTTCCCTGCGCGAGTGACCGGTGGCTCCGATGTCCGCCGGTCACTCGCGATCTCCCGGTGGAGAGGGAGAAAAGCAGGCGGCTGATGTAAACAAAGCCGTCTGTCATTCTCCCTGATGTAACTGCAGAGATCATAAGATCCTGCTATTTAGGATCGTATGTCTCTGTGGTTACATGAAAAGCCACGCCCCTTTACAGTAAGAAACACGCCCCTAGGGACACACTTAACCCCTTGATCACTAATACAGTTAACCCCTTCCCTGCCAGTGTCATTTTTACAGGAACAGTGCATATGTATAGCACTGATTACTGCAGTAATGTCACTGGTAACCCCAAAAGTGTCAAAAATGTCAGTAAAGGGTCCGATCTGTCCTCCGCAATGTCATAGTCCCGCAAAAAAAAATCGCAGATCGCCGCCATTACTAGTTAAAAAAAAAAAAAAACTATAAAAATGACATAAATCTTTCCCGTAGTTAGTAAACGCAATAACTTTTGCGCAAACCAATTAAAATACGCTTTTTGCGATTTTTTTTTTTATTTTTTTATTTTTTTTTTTTTTTACCAAACATAGGTAGCAGAAAACAAATTGGCCAAAAATGTTAAAAAGTTTTGATTTTTACATTTTTTTGGGGGTAATTTCATATAAAAAAATTTGAAAAATATTGTTATTTTTGCAAAATTTACGCTCTTTTTTTGGTTTATAGCGCAAAAAGTAAAAATTGCACAGGTGATCAAATACCACCAAAAGAAAGCTCTGTTTGTGGGAAAAAAAGGACGTCAAATTCGTTTAGGTACAGCATCGCACAACCGCGCAATTGTCCGTTAATATCTCGCAGTGCCGAATCGCAAAAAAAAAGCTCTGGTCAGGAAGGGGGTAAAATCTTCCGGGGCTTAAGTGGTTAAGAAAAAGAATGGGCCCTTTAAGGCTGTTTGGAGGAAGCGACGTATGATGTCACTTCAGTCCTCCAAGGCCATAGAGCTGAGTGGGGGCCATCTTGCCCTCACTTGTCTTCCTGCCTAGGAGGGGAAAGGATCAGTGTTCTATCAAAATAGCACTACCTATCAGATTCTGCAACAGGAAGTGATGTTCGGATGAGAACAACTTACTGCGCATGCGCCATACGTTCCCACATGGCCGCCATTCCTTCCAATAGGTTTCCTAATGTGACAGAACACGAAGCAGAGGCGGACATCTTCTTACACCTACGCAAGTCTTGAATTTTACTCTTATTTTAGCAGTAAACTCTCCTAATAAACGGAATCACAGTTTTACATTTTTAATATTATTGTATTCTAGTAAATACAGCGGGAAACCTGCAGGCAGAAGGTGGCGACGGCCATCTTGGTACACCCTGCAGTGCTCAACTACAAACTAAGTAAATAAACGATTTCACTCGCGAACTTTTAGTCTATAAGGTGAGTTTTATGCTAAAATGTAAAATTCAAGACTTGCGTGGGTGTAGGAAGATGTTCTCCTCTGCTTCGTGGTCAGTTTTGCCGAAGATTGCGGGAGGCCGGCGGCAATCGAGCCCGCTCCTCCCGCGGCCTGCCTCCCACTGTGTCTAATTGCAGCGGATGCATGGCTCCGGTGGCGCGTGTGCTGCCGAAACCATGTGCACATAATCATGTAGATCTTTGTGATTATGCACAACAGAACCGCCCTGCCGCAGTGAATCTGTGTGGGGCGATCAGCAAGTGGTTAACCACTTGGTGCCCACACTGTAGACGTCATTCTTAAATTGCCAGGAGGGCGTACATGGACGTCCTCCCGTGCTTGCGCTGCAGGCCGGCGCGCTCTGTGAACGCTGAGTCGTTGGGACTCGACTGATCACAAATTAGATAACGAGCCGATCCTGGCCCTTTATCACGTGATCAGCTGTCAGCCAATGGCAACTGATCACATGATGTAAACAGAAGCTGGTAATCGCCTTTTTTTTTTTCCCCCCCCCTCCTGCTGTCAAAATAAGCCAATTACCGGCTGCTCTAAAAGGGACATCGGCCCCACATAATCACCAACAGTGCTGCTAACCAGTGCCCACCAGTGCTCCTAACCAGTGGCCACCATTGCCACCTACTAGTTGCCATCAGTACTGCTAACCAGTGCCGCCTACCTGTGCTCCTAACCAGTGCCACCTACCAATGCCCATCAGTACTGCTAACCAGTGCTCCTATCCAGTGCCCACCTGTGCCACCTATCAGTGCTGCCTATCAGTGCCACCTGCCAGTGCCCATTGGTGCCGCCTGCCAGTGCCAATTGGTGTTGCCTGCCAGTGCCCATTGGTGTTGCCTGCCAGTGCCCATTGGTGTTGCCTGCCAGTGCCCATTGGTGTTGCCTGCCAGTGCCCATTGGTGTTGCCTGCCAGTGCCCATTGGTGTTGCCTGCCAGTGCCCATTGGTGTTGCCTGCCAGTGCCCATTGGTGTTGCCTGCCAGTGCCCATTGGTGTTGCCTGCCAGTGCCCATTGGTGTTGCCTGCCAGTGCCCATTGGTGTTGCCTGCCAGTGCCCATTGGTGTTGCCTGCCAGTGCCCATTGGTGTTGCCTGCCAGTGCCCATTGGTGTTGCCTGCCAGTGCCCATTGGTGCAGCCTATGAGTGCCCATCGGTGCTGCCTGCCAGTGCCCATTAGTGCAGCCTATGAGTGCCCATCAGTGATGCATATCAGTGCCACCTTTCAGTGCCAATCAGTGCCACCTCATCAGCGCACACTAGTAAAGGAGAAAAATTACCTGTTTGCAAAATTTTATAAGAAACTATGAAAACTTTTTTTTTTTTTTTTCAAAATGTATGATCTATTTTTTGTATGTTTAGCAAAAGATAAAAAACCCCAGTGGTGATTAAATATCACCAAAATAAAGCTCTACTTGATGATAAAAATGTCCTATGGGTACAATGTTGCATGACGGCGTAATTGTCATTCAAAGTGTGAGAGCGCTGAAAGCTGAAAATTGGCCTGGGGAGGAAGGGGGGTGAAAGTGCCGGTGGGCAAGTGGATAATTGTATTCTGTTCAATGATTGGCTTTGAGATTTTGATCTTTTTCCTTTTTCTTCTCCATAGACTTCTGGACCCGCAGACAAACACTGAGATAGCAAAGTACCCGATCTACAAGATTCTGTTCTGTGTAAGAGGACACGATGGGACTACCGAGAGCGACTGCTTCGCGTTTACAGAGAGTCATTACAACGCCGAGCTCTTCAGGATACACGTCTTCCGCTGCGAGATCCAGGAAGCGGTACGATCGATTTTTATGTCATCATCTTGTCTTTTTTTTAATATATTTTTATTTTATTTTTTATTTATTTTTTGTTATATACGAGCCCAAATTCACACAGCTCCGACATGAAAGTCACACGACTTGCGATCCCACTTTTCCCTGCAACTTCAGTACGACCTTGATCCGACTTAACCACTTCAGCCCTGGAAGTTTTCCCCCCCGCTTCATGATCAGGCCATTTTTTTGCTATATGGCACTGCTTTATTTTAACTGAAAATTGCGCGGTCGTGCGACGCTGTACCCAAATAAAATCGATGTCCCTTTTTTTCCCCATAAATAGAGCTTTCTTTTGATGGTATTTGATCACCTTTGCGATTTTTTTTGCGCTCTAAACAGAAAAAGCGACATTTTTGGAAAAAAAAATATTTTTTACTTTCTGCTATAAAACACATCCAATAAAAAAAAAAAAATGTAACAAATCAAATTTATTCTTTAACCGGTTCCCGACCGCCCGCCCCCCACCTTTTTACTGCAGCAGTGCGGCCCTCCTGCGCGAACCAACGTAGACCTATGTTGGTCGCGCGCCTGCAGCTAGGGGGCGTGCGCGTGCTGCCAGCGGCACGCTCCCGCCTCCTCTCGGCAGCGGGGACTCTGATGCACGGGGCAGGTGGCTCCGATTGCTCCCCACTGAGATAGGACGGTCGGCTGATGTAAACACAGCTGACCGTTTTTCTCTCTGGGATGATCGCAGAGCTCCTGTGATCCTTCTATATAGGATCACAGGTCTCTATGGTCATTTCAAAAAGCCACGCCCCCCCCCCCCCCCACAGTTCAAATCACTCCCTTAGGTACACATTTAACCCCTTGATCACCCACATTGTTAACCCCTTCCCTGCCAGTGTCATTATTACAGTGACAGTGCATATTTTTAGCACGGATTACTGTAGTAATGTCACTGATCCCCCAAAAATGTCAGTCAGGGGTCCGATCTGTCCGCCGCAATGTCGCAGTCCCGCAAAAAAACGCAGATCGCTGCCATTGCTAGTAAAAAAAAAAATAAAAACAATAAAAATGACATAAATCTTTCCCGTAGTTGGTAGACGCAATAACTTTTGCGCAAACCAATCAAAATACGCTTATTGCAACTTTTTTTTTTTTTTTTACCAAAAATATGTAGCAGAATACAAATTGGCCTAAAATGTTAAATTTTGATTTTTACATTTTTTTTTTTTTCAGAATGTTGTATAGCAGAAATTTTCAGAATTCTCGCTCTTTTTTTGTTTATAGCACAAAAAATAAAAATCGCAGATATGATCAAATATCAGCAAAAGAAAGCTCTGTTTGTGGGAAAAAAAGGACATCAATTTTATTTGGGTACAGCGTCGCACGACCGCGCAATTGCCCGTTAAAGTAACACATTGCCGTATCGTAAAATAGAAGTGGTTTAATTTAGGCCAATTTGTATTCTGCTACATATTTTTGGTAAAAAAAAAATCCCAATAAGCGTATATTGATTGGTTCTCGCAAAAGTTATCACGTCTGCAAACTAGGGGATGTTTTGAAATAATGTATTTTTTCTTACTAGTACTTACACTGGGTGTACACTGTGCAGCAGAGCGGAGTGCGAAAGGTGTCGCAGGACTGGATGGAGGGCGGGAGCGGGCTTTAACTTCTAACATGAACAAGCTGGCAGTGGCGGCCCCCCTCTTATCAATGCATTCGGCCCCCTAATCTACATACAGGGCGCCTGACGCATGAATTCCAATGGGGTTTTTTTTTTTTTTTTCGTGAAGCACGTGATTAGAGCCAGAGGCTCTAATAGGCTTCAAAAAAGGGGTGGGCTCGGGGCGCAGAGCACTGCACCCTGAGCCCACCCAGTTGTGTGACAATAGCCAATGAATATTCGCTATTGCCACACTGATTCTCCTCCCGGCCAATCAGGAAGCCGGTCCTGAGATCTGTTTCCTGATTGGCCGAAAGGAGAAGGCATGCTATTAGCCAAGAAAGGGGAGGAGACAGCTGCCGATAAGGGACATGAAGGAGCCTGAGGGGGAAGCCACCGCCTGTCATTCCGGAGGAACAATGTAAGTAAACTGGCAGGCTGGGCGGGCGGGCGGGCAGGGAGAGAGAGATGTGGTGGTGCAGGCTGGAGTGATATGGGGGGGGGGCATGTCCATCTGCCGCCCCCCCCCCCCCCCCCCCGACTGATGGAGCACCAGCCACCACTGCAAGCTAGTGATTGGCAATGCAGGGCAGTGTTCCTACTCTACCTGTCGGCTGCCCGCGGTCGACCGATGGAACCGGATCGACAGCTTGCTGTAAAGTATTGAACCCGTTATCAGCAGATCGCTTGTGCAATGTCAGGCTCCTGCAGACTCTCCAATTGGCAGACCCGTTACTGAACTTCAGGAAGAACATTGAACTATGAGAGTGCCCATAGGAGAACTACAAGCCGTCTGCCGCTGTGGCTGACAGTACTTGTAGTTCATTCATTTGCAGAACTCTGTGAATGAATGATGCGACTGTGTGGGTGGAGTATTAAACTTGTGACAGCGGGTGCAGGCAGAAGTCCCTCCCACCACTGTCACATTGGGGGATCTGGTCGGGGTGCCAGCAGGTGATTCAGTAACATGTTAGACCCAGAATATGGGTGTAGAATGGTAACAGGTAACTAAAGGTTAACTTATTCTTTAAATTCTGTTCTCACTGCCTGGAGTTGGGCTTTAAATCCTTTTGCATTTTTGTATGTGTGTATGTCCGGTGTATATGAAGATCTAATAAACTAACCATGCTTGTGTCATGTATCCCTGCAGGTGAGCCGGATATTGTACAGTTTCGCAACGGCTTTTCGACGCTCTCTTAAGCAGATGCCTCTCGCTGCCTCCATCCCACCCCAAACCCCTGATAGTGACATCTTCACCTTCTCCCTGTCCCTGGAAATCAAGGAGGATGATGGGAAGGGGTATTTCAGGTCTGTACTTTTATTTGTCATGTCCATGTCATATGTTTTTATATTTCTGAACAAGACCTTTAACCACTTCTGGGCTGGATTTGCCCCCTTAATGGCCAGGCCATTTTTCTCTATCGTCCATTGACAGACGCAGCCTCATCTTCATGAGTTGTGGAGGCCACTTCGCTCATGAAGATGAGGCTGCGTCTGTCGATGGATATCAGAGAGATTTTAGGGTAAGATCTTACAAAAATCTTATTTTTCTCTATCGTCCATCGACAGACGCAGCCTCCTATTCATGAGCTGTTTAGGCCACTGAGCTCATGGAGATGAGGCTGCGTCTCTCGACGGACATCAGAGAAAAAGATTTTACTGTAAGATCTTACAAAAATCGTATTTTTCTCTATCGTCCATTGACAGACGCAGCCTCATCTTCATGAGCCGAGTGGCCTAAACAGCTCATGAAGATGAAGCTGCGTCTGTCGATGGACATCAGAGAAAAAGATTTTAGGGTAAGATCTTACAAAAATCGTATTTTTGCGATTCGGCACTGCGTTACTTAACGGAAAATCGCACGGTCATGCAGTGCTGTACCCTAATAAAATTGATGTCCTTTTTTTTTTTTTTTTTTTACCACAAATAGAGCTTTCTTTTGGTGGTATTTGATCACCTGTGTGATTTTTAATTTTTCTGCTATAAACGAAAAAAGAGCGACAATTCTGAAAAAAACCAAAAAACTTTCACTATCTGCTATATAACATTCCCCCAAAAAATAAAATTTAAAAATCACAATTTTTCATCCGTTTAGGCAAATTTGTATTCTGCTACATATTTTTGGTAAAAAAAAAAAATCGCAATAAGCGTATTGCAGATTCCTATCTTTTGTCATTCTGAAGAAATCATTGTTTGTTCCTCTCTGCTGCGTGGGTCTAATGGGAGTGGTTTCATAATTATCAGCTGTGGCAGCTGCAGGGCTCTAATGAGGAAATCTGCTGGGCCTGCGTCCCTTTAGACGTGTTCCTATTGGGAGGATCTCACCAAAAATGACTTTTTTGTTGCAGGGGATGCCAGAAATCTGACTTGTATCTTAGTGCAGACTTCTGGGAAAATTGGTGAGCCAATCACACAAGCAGGAAATTATGTTTCTGGGGTGTGTGGTCAGTGTACATTCTGTGTACAGGACAGCTCCAGGCGGCCATATTGCATTGCATTTTCATAAAATTACAATGGCTGCAGAATGAAAAGGAAAGGAAATGTTTAATATTCAATTACAATATGGTTTGTGTTGTAATTGTACCGTATATACCGACCCTAATATAAGCCGAGACCCCTAATTTTACCACAAAAAAGTGGGAAAACTTATTGACTCGAGTATAAGCCTAGGGTGGGAAATGCAGCAGCTACTGGACCCAACTGGTCCACCACGAGACACAAAACGGGTTGCGGGCATGGTACAGGAGATGGCGCAGGTCATAGTATAGGCATTGCACATGTCATGGTAAGGGCATGGCACAGGTCATGGCACAGGTGATGGTATAGGCATGGCACAGATGATGGTACAGGCATGTCACAGGTCATGGTACAGGCATGTCACAGATCATGGTTCAGGCATGTCACAGATCATGGTTCAGGCATGGCACAGGTCATGGTAAAGGCATGTCACAGGTCATGGTAAAGGCATGTCACAGGTCATGGTAAAGGCATGTCACAGGTCATGGTAAAGGCATGGCACAGGTCATGGTAAAGGCATGGCACAGGTCATGGTACAGGAGATGGTATAGGCATGGCACAGGTGATGGTATAGGCATAGCACAGGTAATGGTACAGGCATGGCACAGTAGGTATAGGCATGGCACAGTAGGTATAGGCATGGCACAGTAGGTATAGGCATGGCACAGTAAGTATAGGCATGGCACAGTATGTACAGGCATGGCACAGTAGGTACAGGCATGGCCCAGTATGTACAGGCATGGCACAGGAGATGCAGTGCTGCGGGCATGGTACAGGAGAATGTCCTGTACCATGCCCGCAGCACTGCATGAGGAAATGCAGGGGCTGCGGAGGAGTCTCACTTACCTGTCAGTGAGCCGCTTTCGATTTAAAAATCGCGCTGCACGGCGCCAATACTACGTCACCGCAAATGTGCCGCCGATGCTCGGGAAAACCCGAACACGTTCGGCTATTCCAGGGCATGCCGCACATGCGCAGTGACACGTCGGCGCCGAGCGGCGCCATTTTTTAAAACACAGTGAAGCCAGTCACTGGAGTATAAACCGAGGGGGGCACGTTCGGCTATTCCAGGGCATGCCGCACATGCGCAGTGACACGTCGGCGCCGAGCGGTGCCATTTTTAAAAACACAGTGAAGCCAGTCACTGGAGTATAAGCCGAGGGGGGCACGTTCGGCTATTCCAGGGCATGCCGCACATGTGCAGTGACACGTCGGCGCCGAGTGGCGCCATTTTTAAAAACACAGTGAAGCCAGTCACTGGAGTATAAGCCGAGGGGGTCACTTTCAGCATGAAAAAACATGCTGAAAAACTCGGCTTATACTCGAGTATATACGGTATATGCTATTTTTTTTCCCCCATGAGTGGAGTTACCATTTAAATATTCATAGAATTTCATTGTCTTATTTTATTCGTTACACAAATGTTTTTTTTTTTTTGATCGTTTCCTTTTTTTTTCTCTTAGTGCTGTTTCTAAAGATAAGGACAAGCAGTGTTTCAGGCTGCGTCAGGGCGTGGACAAGAAGATTGTTATTTACGTCCAGCAAACTTCCAACAAAGAACTTACCATTGAAAGGTAACTTTAACCACTTCTGGACTGAAAGATTTTCCCCCCTTAATGTCCAGGCCATTTTTTGCGATTCAGCATTGCATTATTTTAACGAACAATTGCGCGGTCGTGCGACGCTGTACCCAAATAAAATCAATGTCCTTTTTTTCCCCACAAATAGAACTTTCTTTTGGTGGTATTTGATCACCTCTGCGATTTTTATTTTTTGCACTATAAACAAAAATAGAGCGACAATTCTGAAAAAAAAAAAAATATATATTTTTCACATTCTGCTATATAATATTCCCCCCCCAAAAAAAAAGTAAAAATCTAATTTTTTAACATTTTAGGCCAATTTGTTTTTTGCTACATATATTTTTGGTGCAAAAAAATCACAATAAGCGTATATTGATTGGTTTGCGCAAAAGTTATTGTGTCTACGAACTAGGGGAAAGATTTGTCATTTTTATTGTTTTTTTTTAACTAGTAATGGGGGCGATCTGCGATTTTTAGCGGCGGACAAATCGGACCCCTAACTGACATTTTTGACCCTTTTGGGAGTACCAGTGACATTACTACAGTAATCAGTGCTAAAAATATGCACTGTCACTGTAATAATGACACTGGCAGGGAACCTAGTAGTGATCAAATGGTTAAGTGTGAACCTAGGGGGTGTTTTTCTAACTGTGGGGGGGGGGGGCGTGGCTTGTGAAAGGATCAGAGAGACATGTGTTCCTATATAGAAGGATCACAGGAGCTCTGTGATCATTCCAGAGAGAACAACGGTCAGCTGTGTTTACAACATCCGACCGTCCTTCTCTCTCAGTGGGGAGCGATCGCGGGTGTCAGGCGGCAATCGGAGCCGCCAGCCCTGTGCATCGGAGTCTCCGATGCCGAGTGGGGGCTGGAGCGCGCCACCGGGGGCATGCGCTCGCCCCCTAGCTGCAGGCGCGCGACCGACGTACAGCGATGTCGGTTTGCGCAGGAGGGACTGCCTGCCACCGCAGTATATCTGTGGGGGGCGGTCCGGAAGAGGTTAAGTATAGAAGAAGTGTGCCAGTCATTGTAAGGCCCCTTTCACACGGGCGGTGGTTGTGTCCCGCTGGTAAAATTTTGAAATTCCAACACTCCTGGCACAGAGATTATTCACATGTGAACATGTGGCGGTGCGCACCCCAGAGCACGAGCCGCCATACTGGTACGTCGGTCCAGAGCACAAGCCGCCATACAGGTACGTCGGTTCACGCAGGAGCTCCGCCCTGCTGCAGGATGTCTGGGTGGGCAGTCCTCAAGTGGCTACTTTTTATATTTTTTATTTTTATCAATCTATTATTGGCAACACGGCATAGTTCCACTTTTATACATCAGTGCTTTTTTTCTTTTTCATATTTGTCGTTGTGATGATTGTGATTTGTTTGTTTTTAGGTGTTTTGGGCTTCTTCTCAGTCCAGGCAGAGACGTGCGGAACAGTGACATGCATCTATTAGAACTGGTAAGAAAAACGTAGCCCATAAATATAGTGGTTATATACAGTATAGTGCGGGGGGGGGGGGGGGAGCGGGGTCAAACTTCATTTTATTACAGGCCGCATCAGTATTATGGTTGCCCTCAATGGGGCTGGTAGTATCTGTAAGACTAGATGTCCAGAACATCCCATCCCCCTCACCCTTTCATCAGATGTTAAGAGCCCCCCCCTCCCCACCCTCCCTTACTTTGTGCTGCTGCCTGGAAAAATCTGGGGGTGGAGTTGGGAAGCAGAAAGTGCAGGGTGTGGTGGAGGACCAGAGGAGGGCTGCATTCAGCTGGGGATGGAGTTGGGAAACTGCAGGGTGTGGAGGAGGACTGGAGTCAGGTGGAGGTGAAG
Source organism: Pelophylax lessonae (assembly GCF_965119305.1). Taxonomy (NCBI): domain Eukaryota; kingdom Metazoa; phylum Chordata; class Amphibia; order Anura; family Ranidae; genus Pelophylax; species Pelophylax lessonae. Next base: position 292,068,543 of record NC_138774.1, read on the forward strand.
TTGTGAATCAGAAAGTGCAGGGTGAGGAGGAGGACCAAAGGAGGGCTGGAATCAGCTGGAGGTGGAGTTGGGAAGCTGCAGGGAGTGAAGGAGGACTAGAGGAGGGCTGGAGTTAGCGGGGAGTGGCATTTTTAAGCAGAAAGTGCAGGCTGTGGTGGAGCACCACCAGAGGAGGGCTGGAGTCAGTTGGGGGTGGAGTTGGGAAGCAGAAAGTGCAGGGTGTGGTGGAGGATCGGAGGAGGGCTGGAGTCAGCTGGGGGTGGAGTTGAAAAGCAGAAAGTGCAGGGTGTGGAGGAGGACCAAAGGAGGGCTGGAGTCAGCTGGAGGTGGAGTTGGGAAGCTGCAGGGTGTAGAGGAAGACTAGAAGAGGGCTGGAGTCAGCTGGGAGTGGCATTTTGAAGCAGAAAGTGCAGGGTGTGGTGGAGCACCAGAGGAGGGCTCGAGTCAGCTGGGGGTGGAGTTGGGAAGCAGAAAGTGCAGGGTGTGGAGGAGGATCAGAGGAGGGCTTGAGTCAGCTGTGGGTGGAGATGGGAAGCAGAAGGTGCAGGGTGTGGAGGAGGATCAGAGGAGGGCTGGAGTCAGCTGGGGGTGGAGTTGGGAAGCAGAAAGTGCAGGGTGTGGTGGAGGACCAGAGGAGAGCTGGCGTCATCTGGAGGTGGAGTTGGGAAGCTGCAGGGTGTGGTGGAGGACCAGAGGAGGGCTGGAGTTTGCTGGGGGTGGAGTTGGGAAAGCAGAAAGTGCAGGGTCTAAAGAAGGACCAGAGGAGGGCTGGAATTTCTGAACAAATATGGATAAAGTGATTTTAATGGTGCCACAACACAGTAATTGGTAAAAAACTATTTTTATTTAAATTAAAATTTAAAAAGCTATGGGGTAAACAGTTGCTCCCTTAATGAAGCATTTTATCCAATACACACTTGCATATACATAGATAAACTGTGTCAGTCACAATGCTTGTTGCTTGACATGTTTCGCTTTCCTGCTTCTTCAGGAGCTGTGAATTATGTGTAACTACAAAGAAACAGTTAAAGTAAAAATAATAAAGCGTACAAATAGTAACAATTCTCATTCATTGCTAATATACATTTACACATATGTGTGCATGCTATGTTGTGTCTCTGCGGCTGCAGGAGGGGGGTGCGGCCTGCAGGAGGGGGGTGCGGCATCTTCAAGAAAGGTGTGAGGACCACATGATTATTGAGTAATAATCCGCAGACAACATAAACACTTAGAGCTCCTCCTAATCACTATAAGAAATCCGGGTGAGAATTTTTGTACAATATTCATATAGTGTGCACACAACTTTCTACAGCCGATTCTGATCTTCCGAACAAAAAATTTCCGAAGAGACAAACTCCAAAATTTTTCTCATATGGGAACAGAACGAACGATTTTCGCCTAATTTGTACTATTTTCGTACGATTATCGTATGAGAAAAATCAGAAATGAAATACTAATTGTGATTAGAAACAATAAAAGACAAAAAAAAAGCCATTTTTGTACAAGAATTTCCATACCAATTTTCTTTCATCAGTTCTGATTTGCTGTGAAACAACGTGGAAAATCGGACGATCGTGTGCCCAGCTTTCTTATAGTGTGCACCCCACCTAATGCATTATTTGTCATTTCATTGGCTCAATATTTGCTGCTTTGAAAGCCAGTTCTTTGCATGTTTTCAATGCCGTTACCCATTGCTATAAAATCACATTGTAATTATTGGCTGTAGTAATCAATAAATCATTTCTTGTAGATTGGCTGTGCATACAAAACACATTGGGGACATTCCAAACTCCCGCCGGCTGTAATCTGAAAAACAAAATTCTTGCTTTTTGCTTATTTTTAAAAAAGTGTTTAAAGCTGAAATCCAGGATTAAAAAAAAAAAAATCCCCATGCTGTAGGACCTTCCTGCACTGCAAGAGTTAAATGCTCAATAAGGCTGCATTCACACCTGAGCGTTAAGTTTTGGAGAGTTTTTTCGGGTGTTTTTGATCATTTTTGTACAGCTTTTATTTTTTATTAACCATTCGAGCCGCATTCGAGAATAATATTATTTGTTTCATCATTTGTTGCTACGTTTTTCAGAGTTTCAGGAGATGGTTCAGGCATGGTCAGGCATGGTACAGGAGATGGTACAGGAGATGGTTCAGGCATGGTACAGGAGATGGTTCAGGCATGGTACAGGAGATGGTTCAGGCATGGTACAGGAGATGGTTCAGGCATGGTACAGGAGATGGTTCAGGCATGGTACAGGAGATGGTTCAGGCATGGTACAGGAGATGGTTCAGGCATGGTACAAGAGATGGTACAGGCATGGTACAGGAGATGGTTCAGGCATGGTACAGGAGATGGTTCAGGCATGGTACAGGAGATGGTTCAGGCATGGTACAGGAGATGGTTCAGGCATGGTACAGGAGATGGTACAGGCATGGTACAGGAGATGGTACAGGCATGGTACAGGAGATGGTACAGGCATGGTACAGGAGATGGTACAGGAGATGGTTCAGGCATGGTACAGGAGATGGTTCAGGCATGGTACAGGAGATGGTTCAGGCATGGTACAGGAGATGGTTCAGGCATGGTACAGGAGATGGTTCAGGTATGGCACAGGAGATGGTACAGGCATGGCACAAGAGATGGTACAGGAGATGGTTCAGGCATGGTACAGGAGATGGTTCAGGCATGGTACAGGAGATGGTTCAGGCATGGTACAGGAGATGGTTCAGGTATGGCACAGGAGATGGTACAGGCATGGCACAAGAGATGGTACAGGAGATGCAGTGCTGTGGACATGGTATAGGAGAATCTCCTGCACCATGCCCGCAGCACTACATCTCCTGAGGAGATGCAGGGGCTGCGGAGGAGTCTCACTTATCTTTCAGTACATTTAAAAGTGGCGCTGCCCGGCGCCAACACGTCACCGCACATGCGCCGTCTGCCCTGGAATAGGCGAACGTGTACGGGTTTTCCCGAGCGGTGGCGGCGCATGTGCACTGACCGGAGAACAGGTAAGTGAGACCGTGACTCGAGTATAAGCCGAGGGGGGCTTTTCTCTATCGCTCATTGACAGACGTAGTCTTCTTGATTCTCAAGAGCTGGGTTATGTTGTCTCCGCAGGAGTAGGACTAGGCAGAAAGACAAAACGTTCTGGCTCCACCTTAGGGGCAGTCCCTGAGGGTATATCCTCCCTCTCTCTGCTACAGGGAATCAGTTTTTTTCTGTCTAGTCAGGAGTAAGGACCTAAGTTCCTTGCTGGGATCTTTTGGTCCTGGCAAGACTTTTTTTCTTTAAGAAAAAGACATTTTTTTTAGGTAGTTTTCTCCAGTGTTTTTTCCTGTGAGATCTTCAAGCAAAAATGCCGGACTGGGCGACACTTGTGGTCACCCCAGCCGGCCTACGAGCGCGCGCAGACCATGGCATTGCGCTTGGTCGGCCGCGACATATTCAAGTAAGTATGCGGGGCCGGGCGACGGGCTGGATGTTGAGATCCAGTGGTCACCCCGGTTTCTGCCTACGAGCGCGTGCAGACCAGAGCTCCGCGCTGGGTCGGCCGCGACGGAGTCCCAGTGGAGGAACTGACCTTGCGAGTTAAAAGTCTCGCTTGGACGCCAGGTACCAGAGAGTCGAGGCGTCCGGAGTGGTCCACAAACCCCCACCCCGGTGGAGAGGGTATTGTGAAGAGAGGGTGCCTGTCGGTTCGGTATGGTGAGTAAACGTTCCCCTTTTTTCCTCGTTATGAGGCAGTATATATTATGGGCCCCTCCATATATGGTCAGTATATATCTGATACTTACAAGTCCCCCTTGTAATACAGCATGTGTTTGTGGGAAGTGGACTTGGTTTAAGAGCTAACACTCTACCCAGCAGACTGTAACATTACAGCAGACATAGGAGGTATAATCCTACCTTATGTGTAGTGTATCTCCTGTAGATCCAGATATCGCCTCTTAGCAGAGATGCAGGTGGATGTGCTGGGAAAACGATTTCGGCGGTCCGCCGCCATTTTGCCGTAGACCAAATGCATGTATGTCCTCAGGTCACGCCGGCCGCCATGTTTTTGGAGTCTTATGTCTCTTCTATGGGGGCGGCCATGTTTTGTGAGCCCAGCTACCTCGTGGAGAGCTGGGAACGCCGGAAGGCGTACACAGGGGGCGGAGCCACGTCCTTCTACCCGGGAAAAAGCAAACAGCTCCTTCCAGTCTGTGTAAGACAGACGCTGACTGCAGTTGGTTGGAAACTGCACTGCATCGGTTGGTGAGCCTTGGGGGTCCCTCTCTCTCTCTGTGGGATCGAGAAGCAGGTACTCTGAGGGGCGCTATTGCGCTAAGGGGAGACACACGAAAAAAAAAAAAGAAAAAGTTTTTTTGTTTTGCTGGCAAAGGTGTCCTGAATTAACATGGACCCTGCCACTCATGTATCTCCTCCGGATCCCCTCGAGGGGTCTGCGGGATCCTCCAGCACCCCATTGACAATTGAATCATTGTCAGCTATTATGGAAACTTTTGTGTCCCGGGTGGAAGTGGCTTGTCAGGGACAGGGCGCAAGAAAGCGACCCCCGCCTAACCCCATATTATCTGAAACCTCGGATTCAGACTCTGAGCCCATTTCTGCAGTTGCAGGTACTTCATCTGGGATTGGTGTCTCGGGTCCTGTCTCTTCAGACAGTGAGGAGGATGTTTCGGCATCCGCCATAGCCCGAGAGGAAGCGTTGGTAAACGCACTCATTGTATCTGTTCAAGAGACCTTAAGGTTACAGGGTATTCCATCGGAAATAGCTGAAACTGAAATCCCTTTTGGGACTAAAAAACGCATCAAAGTGGCGAAGGTTTTTCCATTGCCCAAATGTTTTGGCAATCCAATCGAAGAAGAATGGCGTCTGCCAAAACGCACTGTTACTATTTCTAAACGCATTGACAGGCGTTATCCGTTTGAGGAAACCCTTATTAAGAAATGGACAGAACCACCTGTGGTGGATTCACCAATTGCTAGATTGAATAAAGCCACGGTTATTCCTTTAGAAGACGCTCCGTCTTTTAAAGATCCAGTGGATCGCAAGATAGAAGCTATGTCTCGCACCATGTTTTCCTTGATTGGATCAGCTTTCAGACCTATAATAGCTATTGGTCTGGTTTCGCAGGCTGTAACCGAATGGACCAAGTGGTTACGCCGGGACTTAGAAGAGGTCCCTCAGGCGGTATCAGATTTGTTGGAACAAATGATACAGGGGTTACAGTTTGTGTGTGATGCGGCGTTAGACGCCACTCCATTATTGGCGCGAGCATCAGTCTCAGCAGTGGTTCTTAGGCGTACACTGTGGCTAAAAGGTTGGTTAGCCGACCAAGGTTCCAAAAAAGCATTGGCTAATATCCCCTTTTCAGGAGAGCGTCTATTTGGAGCCAACTTAGATGAGATCATTAAAGATCTCACGGGTGGAAAGAGCACCTTTTTACCGCAAAATTTTAAAGGTAGAGGAACTCGTCAAAGACGAGGGCCTTCTTTTTCTGCTCACAAGAGGTTTTTTCGTCCCGCGGGTGAAAAAACTAAGTCCTCCAAAGCTCCTGCAGGGGGCGTCAGGGGTCGTTGGTCGGGCAAGCAAAAGCCCGCCCCCTCCAGACCTGAAGATAAATCATCCAAAGCCTGAAGGTGCGCCCCCACCCATAACTGGGGTGGGGGGACGTCTTCGCCGGTTCCCGGATCCATGGCTTTCCAGAATCCCGGACAAATGGGTTTGCGAAGTCATAAGGTCAGGGTACAAGATCGAGTTTCGATCTCTCCCACCGGCACGATTCTTCCCTTCCAATATCCGACTATCCTCAGATCGTTTAGAAGATCTGCGGAGAGCAGTCACAGATTTACTACAACAAGGAGTGGTAGTCCACGTTCCTTGGACAGAACGGTTTCAAGGGTTTTATTCAAACCTATTTACAATACCCAGGAAAGAGGGCAAAGTGCGTCCAATTCTGGACTTAAGAGCACTCAATTCTTATGTCAACATAAGAAGATTCAGAATGGAGTCCATTCGCACAGTAGCAGCCTTCCTGCATCCAGGGGATGTCCTAGCGTCCATAGACATCAAGGACGCCTATCTTCACATTCCCATTTTCGCAGGACATCAGCGGTTTCTACGCTTTTCCGTAGAAGAGAACCACTATCAGTTTGTGGCGTTACCTTTCGGTCTCGCCACGGCTCCGCGGGTCTTCACAAAGGTGTTGGCCCCAATGTTGGCACTTCTGCGCCAAAGAGGCATATCGATCCTTGGTTACCTAGACGATCTTCTGCTTCATGCAGAGTCTCCTCAGACCTTGCTACAAAACATAGAAATTACTATGATTTCTTTACAGGAATTCGGGTGGCTGGTGAACCAGCAAAAGTCATTTCTGGTTCCCACCCAGAGGCTCGAATATCTGGGTCTAATTCTAGACACAGTCAGGACAAGAGTTTTTCTTCCGGTAGGGAAACTCCGAAAGATTCAATCAGCAGTCCAGTTGTTACTGTCCAACAGCTGGTCTTCCCTTCGGACTTGCATGAGGGTTCTGGGGTTGATGGTGGCTTCGTTCGAAGCAGTCCCATTTGCCCAGTCCCATACCCGAATTCGTCAGCAAGAGATTCTTCTCAGATGGAATCGGAATCCGGAATCCCTGGACAATCAGATCCGATTGAGCAAACAGACCAGAGAGTCTCTGGTCTGGTGGCTTCGGTCTCCGATGCTCAGCCAGGGAAAGTCATTTCTGCCAATATATTGGACGATAGTGACCACGGATGCCAGTCTATCCGGATGGGGAGGAATTCTCGGTCAGTTATCTGTCCAGGGACTTTGGTCCCCGGAAGAATCCAGGTTACCGATAAATGTATTGGAACTGAGAGCGATCAGACTTTGTCTGATTCACTGGACCGAGCAGCTCCAGGGCAGCCCGGTTCGGATCCAGTCGGACAATGCCACGGCCGTGGCTTATGTCAATCACCAGGGGGGCACCAAGAGTGTCCGAGCGGCCAAAGAAGTGGCTTGCATTCTTCGCTGGGCGGAACGATTTGTTCCAGCAATCTCTGCGGTGTTCATTCCGGGGGTGGAGAATTGGCAGGCAGATTATCTCAGCCGTCAGACCCTGGATCAGGGGGAATGGTCCCTCCATCCAGACGTTTTCCACCAGTTGTGCCTACGGTGGGGCACCCCGGATGTGGATCTGTTGGCATCACGATTCAACAGGAAAGTTCAGAGATTCGTGGCTCGCTCCCGCGATCCTCTAGCAGAAACCGCAGACGCACTGATCGCCCCGTGGGGGCTATACCAGCTAATATATGCCTTCCCTCCTCTCGCGTTACTGCCAAGACTTCTTCGCAGGATAGAGGAGGAAGGAATTCCAGTAATCCTGGTAGCTCCGGACTGGCCTCGTCGAGCTTGGTACGCCGACATGGTCAGACTGGTGGCGGACGTCCCGTGGAGACTTCCTCTCAGGGAGGATCTACTGTCTCAGGGACCGATCTTCCATCCTGCTTTACGATTGCTGGCTTTAACGGCCTGGCTATTGAGACCCAGGTGCTGAAGGACAAAGGTTTGTCAGCTTCAGTTATTCCTACTCTAGTTGAAGCAAGGAAAGCGACTTCCAGAAAGATTTATCATCGCACATGGAAGTCCTACATTGCATGGTGTGAACCTTTGGGGTTCCGTCCTCGGTCTTATTCGATTAGTCGAATATTGGCTTTTCTGCAACAAGGGGTTGAGCAGAAACTGGCCTTGAGTACTATCAAGGGTCAGGTCTCAGCATTAGCCATCTTCTTTCAGAAGCCTTTGGCTACTCATTCCTTGGTGCGGAGCTTCATCCAGGGGGTGCGACATCTGGCTCCGCCAGTGCACGCGCCGTTACCCCCCTGGGATCTTAATTTAGTGTTGTCGGTTCTTCAGAAACCTTCCTTTGAAGATATTAGGGAGATTCCTCTACCTACGTTGTCCCAGAAGGTGGCCTTCTTGGTGGCTATTACTTCTGCACGCAGGGTGTCAGAACTGGCCGCATTATCTTGTCGTTCACCATATCTGGTGGTTCATAGAGATAAGGTGGTTCTTCATCCGAATCCATCCTTCCTACCAAAAGTGGTTTCAGAATTTCATCTGAATGAAGAAATTGTATTACCTTCCCTGTGTCCTAAGCCCAGTCATCCTCGGGAGTTTGCTTTACACTCCTTGGATGTGGTCCGGGCGATCAGGGTATACTTGAAAACGACAGACTCGTTTCGGAAGACGGATTCACTTTTTGTGATCCCAGATGGACCCAAAAAGGGGTTGCCTGCATCTGCCGCGACCATTTCCAGATGGATCAGACAGACGGTAGTACAGGCTTATTCTATTAAGGGTCGGGAGCCCCCGTTCCCTGTTAAGGCGCACTCCACTCGGGCACTTAGTGCGTCATGGGCCTTTCGCCATCAGGCGTCAGTGGTCCAGGTGTGCAAGGCGGCTACCTGGTCGTTGGTGCATACCTTTACTAAACATTATAAAGTTGATGTAATGGCATCGTCTGATGCCTCGTTTGGCCGCAAGGTTTTGCAGGCCGCAATTTGAGGAGACCAGTGGTCTACCTCGAGGGTTTTTTCCGTTGGAAAATTTTTCTTTAGTCTCATTCTTTGTTTATAATGAGCCTTTAAAACTTCTAGTTTGGCACCGGTTGGGCCTTCTAGATTGGATTTGATTTTGTCAATCCCACCCCTCATTTGTGGCACTGCTTCTGGATGTCCCAGCTCTTGAGAATCAAGAAGACTACGTCTGTCAATGAGCGATAGAGAAAAATGGATTTTTGTAAGATCTTACCGTAAAATCCTTTTCTCTTAAGCTCATTGACAGACGTAGTACCCGCCCCTCTATCATTGAGTTGGGTTGGGTTAAATTCTCTGTACTGCTTTAAAACAGAACTGATTCCCTGTAGCAGAGAGAGGGAGGATATACCCTCAGGGACTGCCCCTAAGGTGGAGCCAGAACGTTTTGTCTTTCTGCCTAGTCCTACTCCTGCGGAGACAACATAACCCAGCTCTTGAGAATCAAGAAGACTACGTCTGTCAATGAGCTTAAGAGAAAAGGATTTTACGGTAAGATCTTACAAAAATCCATTTTTTCAGCATACAAAACGTGCTGAAAAAGTCGGCTTATACTCGAGTATATACGGTAATTATTGCATTCGAGCAGAAAAACAGTCAGAAACACTCAAAATCAAAGAATCAACCATTTCCTTGCATTTCCGTGTGGGGCTTTAATCCAGAAGAGACAGCTGCCTCCTGATGATGTCATAGCAGGACAATGCTGGGTCCGCTGAGTGGGTAAGTATCTGAACTGAGCACAGCCCGGCATGAAGCAAGTGCAGATGACAAAAAACTAAATGGGGGGGGGGGGGGGGAGAGTGATGTTCCATTTAATGACCATTTACCCCTTGCAAAACAAGGAGGCCACAATGCAAGGGTCTCTACTTTTCTGGCGCCCCGCGTGGGGCTTTAATTTGCAGAGCGCTTTCTTCTTAAAGTTTTTGAAAATTGCCTAAAAAAGTTTGTAATTCAAAACATTCTGGTCATTAAAAGTATGATCTTTAATTCTTTAGGAATCCATGGGGAAAAGCTCCGATGGGAAGTCTTATATAATAACAGGGAGTTGGAACACAAAATCTCCGCATTTCCAGGCTGTCAATGAAGAAACTCCAAAAGGTACTTGCTTGTTGTTACTCAACACATAATACCGACTTTTTATCACATACGATGGTGTACTGCCATATAAAAAAATACTTCAAGAACTTGAAAACTTAAATGAGAAATACGTTTAACCCCTTTGTGCACAATGGTAAATAAAAAAATGTTAATGCCTAAGCACAATTTTGCAACTTTGACACGTGTTAGTAAAACTGTACATATCATCACAACTACTTTGTGTATCCAGGTGGATTGTACAAGACAAATTGGGCTTTCTTTTGGTGGTAAATAATTATGAAAATCTCTTGATTTTTCGTTTTTTTTTTTCTTTTCAAAGGAAAACGGGCCCAAAATACTAAAAAACAAAAAAAGTTTCTCTTTCGTTCATTGACGAATACAGCTCCTGATCTTCTTAACCATTTGGTTATACTGCCCCCTACAGGAGTAGGACACTAGGCAGAAAAAAAAGTCTGGCTACGCCTGTGGGCAGTCCCAGGGGGTTATACTCCCTCTCTGCCTAGTCAGGAGCAAGGACCTTGTTCCTTGCTGAGATCTCTGCTCTTGGCAATTTTTTTCCTGGATTTTTTCCTGTGAGATCTACAATCAACTGCCGGACTGAACGACAGGCTGGATAATCTAGATCCAGTGGTCACCCCAGTCTAGCCAGTGAGCGTGCGCAGACCAGCTTCGCGCTAGGTCAGCCAGGACCTAGCCTCACCGGACAGGGGCTGGCCTGCGAGTTAAACGCCTCGCGAGGTCGCATACGACCAGGTCTGGGCCCAAGTCGCAGCGTTCCTCCTGGCCAACAGCCCTCCCATTTCGATCTGCACAGTAAGTGGAGACGGAGCTCTCATCCGACTGCTCAGCGATCGAAAGCCCATGTGAAAGGACCCTTAGATGTCACCAAAATGTGTCATCATTGGTCGTCTATTCTGATGACTGTTGTCATTGGGGGACCGAAATGTTTAGTCCCGGCGCCAATAGTCATCAGGACAAATAGAGAAGGTAAATCACATTAATCACCTTAACCACTTAAGCCCCGGAGGATTTTCCTGCTAAAAGACCAGGGGGTATTTTGCGATTCGGCACTGCGTGACTTTAACGGACAATTGCGCGGTCGTGTGACGCTGTACCTAAACGAATTTGATGTCCTTTTTTTCCCACAAACAGAGCTTTCTTTTGGTGGTATTTGATCACCTGTGCGATTTTTTTGATCACGCGCTATAAACAAAAAAAGAGCGACAATTTTGCAAAAATAGCAATATTTTTTTATATGAAATTCCCCCCAAAAAAAATGTAAAAATCAAAATTTTTTAACATTTTCGGCCAATTTGTTTTATGCTACCTATGTTTGGTAAAAAAAAAATCGCAAAAAGCGTATTTTTATTGGTTTGCGCAAAAGTTATCGCGTTTACTAACAAAGGGAAAGATTTTTGTCATTTTTGTTGTTGTTTTTTTTTTTTTTTAACGCGTAATGGCGGCGATCTGCGATTTTTTTTTTGCGGTACTGCGACATTGCGGCGGACAGATCTGACATTTTTGACACTTTTGGGGTTACCAGTGACATTTCTACAGTAATCAGTGCTATACATATGCACTGTTACTGTAAAAATACACTGGTAGTGAAGGGGTTAACTTTATTTGGGAGGGAGGGGCTGTGTGTGTCCCTAGGGGCGTGCTTTCTACTGTGATTGGCTGTGGCTTGAGCTGTAAGGACACTGATCAACGGATCTACATAGTAGATCCGTGTGATCAGTGTCTTCACAGCGAGGAGAATGACAGGTCGCTTGTTTACAGAAGCCGCCTGACATTCTCCCTCTCCCCCGCCGATCGCCGAGTGACCGGCGGACATCGGGTCCGCTGGTCACACGCGCGGGGGGGGGGGTCCGTGACCGCGCGGGAGCGGGAGCGCGCCTCCGCGGGCGCGCGCTCGCTCCCCAGACCCTCCCAGGCTAGTGACGTTAATTAACGTCACTCTGCCTGGCAGGGGCTGACCGCCGCAGTAAATCTACTTGCGGCGGTCGGCAAGCGGTTAATGTAAAAAACCTTCTGCATGCAGCTCTCACCCCCACCACTTATATTTACCTGAGCCTGATCTCGATCCAACCATGTGCATGAGAGTAGCAACTCTCTTGGCTGTCTCTCTCCTTACTGGACAGAGGGGCAGCAGCGGGAGCCATTGACTTCTGCTGCTGTCAATCAGAGCCAGAGACCAGGGGGGGTAGCCGTGTGTTTCAATGGACGCACACAGCACTGCTTGGGATCGAGCCCCCATAGCAAACTGCTTGCCTATAGTGGGCGCTCAGCAGAGTGGGAGCAACCAGGAGTGCCTGCGATCGACCTGAGAAAAGAAGGATCAGGGCTACTCTGCACAAAACTATTGCACAGAGCAGGTAAGTATAACATGTTTGGTATTTAAAAAAAAAAAAAAAAAAATTTACGTTTTGCTTGAAGCTTTATTGCTCCAGATAAGCGACATGAAGAGAAGATCCCAGACAATGCTTTTGTTGCTTGTCTAAAACAACAAAACTTTACTTACAAAAGATTTTACATGTGCTGCCAACTTTTTATTCTTTTGGATCTAAGGTCAGTTTGGGGCAAGGATGAGCCCATGCGTGGTTTCAGTACCCAGCTAGCTAAGGGGGTGACCCAGCTTACCGGGTGGGGGTGCCATTTTGTAAAGCCTTTCGATTAAGTCGACTTTCTATCCCCAGAGCCAATCCAAAACAGTTTCCTGTTCAGCAATTTTTCAATTTATTCTTTTTTTTTTTTTTTGCAATCCTCCTTTACTCTTGATCTTTCGTTATTTAGTCATTTTTTTTTTTTTTTATTTGTCTCCACAGATAAAGTTCTTTTCATGACCACTGCAGTGGATCTGGTTATCACGGAAGTCCAGGAGCCGGTGCGATTCCTAATAGAGACTAAAGTGCGAGTCTGCTCTGCCAGCGAACGCCTGTACTGGCCCTTCAGCAAAAGGAGTTCTACAGAAAACTTTTTCCTCAAACTTAAACAGGTGAATGTTCCGGAAAGCTTGATTTTCATAGGGAATAGATGGAATTTTTCTTTGACTGGTCAGATGTTAGGACGACTGTAATGCTGCTTGTTGTAACCTCCTCCTGCCCGCCGTATGGTCAAATGAATGGGCAGGTAGCGGGTCCCTCGTTCTGGTAAACGTCTTATTAGGTTGTCCCACTCTCGTCGCGCTTGCATCGTAGTCGTGGTGCGCTCTGTCCCTGGAACATGGCGCATCACAGATGTCGGTAAAGAGACAATGACGTGGCTCTTTACCCATCTGATCAACTGTGTCCAATCACAGCTGATTGCATATAAACAAGGAAATGCCGGTTATCAGCTTTCCTCTCCTCACACTGACAGCATGCGAGGAGAGCCGATCAGCGGCATTTCCTCACAGTGGGAGATCTGCACAGATAATCAGGGCGCTGATTATTAGTGCCCATCAGTGATGCCAGTCAGTGCTGCTCATCTGTGCCGACTATCCATGCCCATCAGTGCCACCTATCAGTGCTGCATATTAGTGCCTCCTCATCAGTGCCTTCAGTTCCATTTCATCAGTGCCCTAAAGTGTCGTGTAACCAGTGCCCATCAGTGCCTGCTCATCAGGGATGCCAGTCAGTGCTGCCCATCTGTGCCGCCTATTCATGCCATCAGTGCCGTCTCATCAGTGCTGCATATTAGTGCCACCTCATCAGTATCTGCTAATCATTGATGCCCATCTGTGCCACCTATCCATACTGCTCATCTGTGCCACCTATCCATGCCTATCAGTGCTGCATATTAGTGCCACCTCATCAGTGCCCTGAAGTACCATCTAATCAGTGAAGCCTCATCAGTGCCGTCTAATCAGTGCCCATCTGTGCAGCCTCATCAGCGCACATCAGTGAGGGAGAAAAATTACTTATTTGCAAAATTTAAAAAAAATCGAAATTTCTCTTTCGTTCATTGACTGACACAGCTACTGATCTTCTTAACCATTTGGTTATACTTTCCCCTTACAGGAGTAGGACACTAGGCAGAAAAAAAGTCTGGCTACGCCTATCGGCATTCCCCGGGGGTATACTCCCTCTCCCTGCTATAGGTACTGGCAATTTTTTGTTTTAAATACAATTTTTTTTCCTGTTATTTTTCCTGTGAGATCTACAATCAACTACCGGACTGGGTGACGGGCTGGATAATCCAAATCCAGTGGTCACCCCAGTCTGGCTAGCGAGCGCGCGCAGACTTCAGCTCCGCGCTAGGTCAGCCGCGACATAGCCGCAACAGACGGGGACTGGCCTGTGATTTAAATGCCTTGCGAGGTCACATACGACCAAGTCTCGGCCCGAGTTGCAGCGTTCCTCCTGGCCAACAGACCCCTATTTCAATGGAGAGGGGTTCTGTCTAGAACGGTGGCTGTCTTGTTTCTGGTATGGTGAGTAGCTGTCCCCCCTCTCTGGGTGGTCTGGTCCACCTCCTGGGGTGGGGGCAGGGCGCTATGCTGGCGATGAGGGGGGGTTGTACCTGGTGGGGGCTCCTGTTAGGGCCCCACGTCCTGCCTGGGCTTGTCCTCGAGGCCTAGGGATCCCTCTTGGTTCCCTGGGAGCCTCATGGTGCCGCCATTGTCTTGTAGCCTGTGTGCTCAATGCACGGCGGCCATGTTTGTGTAGCCCGATGGCCATTTTGCGGTGGTTTGCATTTGAAAATAGTGGCGGCCATTACAGTGGAGCCCTCTGGGTGACGATTTCGGCCGTGGGAGCCCCTCCTCATCCCCTGGTGCTGACTCCTGGATCCTTCCATTTCCTGATCGCCACTCGTGCAGTGCAGATTCTCCTGGTGGCTGCGGTCCCTGATTTATGCGGGGTGGTGAGTCTGGTGGGGTCCTCTCCCTCTCTGCTGAGGATCAATTGGTGCTCTGTGACTGGCAACTGGGTGGGCTGCCAGAGCGGTGGGGGTGTCCTTTAGCAGTGTTTTACACTTTTTTTGTGGGGTCCCCCTGGTGACTTATGGAGTCTTTGGAGCATATCTCCCCACCTGATCCCCTCACTGGGGCTGCGGGGCACTTCAGGTCCAATCCATCAATGCACTGACGGCGGTCCTGGAGTCCCTGGTGGAGGTGGCTTTTGGGCGACAGGCTGGCATAACGCTCCCCCCGCCTTCCCCTGCCTCATCTGTCTCTTCAGACCCTGAACCTGATTCGGCCACCGCGGACATGGGTCTGTGACCACGCGCCCTGAATCCTCAGATAGTGAGGATGATTCCTCCGCTTCTGCATCCGCGCATGAAAAGGCGCTGGTAGATGCACTGATTTTTATCTGTGCTTGAGACTTAAAGTGAGAGGATGCAGCTGCGGCTGTGACAGGGGCGCAGGTTCTCTTTGGCACTCGCAAGCCATCCAGAGCAGCAAAGGAGTTCCTTTTCCCCTCCTATTTTGACAGAATTGTCACTAAAGAGTGGGGATGACCAAAGCGTCCCCTTGGGAGTCCCTAAGTGAGTTTCTAGGTGATACCCCTATGAGGAGTCCCTACTTAAGAAGTGGATTGTTCTCCAGACCTGTAGACCAGACCCCTTCAGCAGGAAGGTGCACCCTCACCCGTATTTGGGGTGGGGGGCAATCTTCGCTGGTTCCCGGACCTGTGGACTCCCCTTGTACAAGAACAAGTGGGTCCACGAGGTAATTCAGTCCAGCTACAAGATCGAGTTTCGTTCTTACTCTCCGGTAAGGTTCTTCCTTCCTTCGTGCGACTGTCCCCATTCCGCTGACCATGGCGAGGCCTGTTCTGAGTGTAACCTGTCCGGTTAAACTGCGGTATGATCTTGGCCACCATGCTGCAGCTCAGTTTCAAGGTCTTAGCAATCTTCTTATAGCCTTGGCAATCTTTATGTAGAGCAACAATTCTTTTTTTCAGATCCTCAGAGAGTTCTTTGCCATGAGGTGCCATGTTGAACTTCCAGTGACCAGTATGAGAGAGTGAGAGCGATAACACCAAATTTAACACACCACCTCCCCATTCACACCTGAGACCTTGTAACACTAACGAGTCACATGACACCGGGGAGGGAAAATGGCTGATTGGGCCCAATATGGATCAAATAATAGAAGATGCAATCCAATTGTTTATCCAAATATGATTTACTTCTGATCTTCATGCATATAAGTAAACCTACATTTACAAGCGACTGCACAGTTTCGGACATGCATATGTTCTTCATCAAGCTGCATGCAAAGTTAAGGATATTTGGAACCACAATTAGATTACATCTTTTATTATTTGATGGATACTTTTTAGTAAGAAGGGAGTGCCACAATATATGTAATCTTTGTGCAAAAGAGATCTACACAGCAGAGGTGTCCCACCTTGAAATTGTGTGTGTGTGTGTGTGTGTATATATATATATATATATATATATATGTGTGTTGTAGTCTGTGTCTTCAACTAGAAATGCAATATCCATAACCACCACAACCTGAGGTGTGCCAAAGTCGTGCCGGTCAGTATACCTAAAAGAGGGCATACTCTAAGTATACATTATATATTATAGTATATATTAGATTTGTGACGGACTGCATCACATTGTCATCCAATATCTCCTGGTACTGAAGAGAATTCATGGTACCTTGCACACGCTGAAGCTTCCCTGTACCTGCAGAAGCAAAACAGCCCCAAAGCATGATTGACCCCCCGCCATGCTTCACAGTAGGCAAGGTGTTCTTTTCTTCATAGGTCTTGTTCTTCCTCCTCCAAACATAGCGTTGATCCATGGGCCCAAACAGTTCTACTTTTGTTTCATCAGTCCACAGAACACTATCCCAAAACTTCTGTGGTTTGTCCACATGACTTTTGGCATACTGCAGTCGACTCTTCTTATTCTTTGGAGACAGCAAGGGGGTGCGCCTGGGAGTTCTGGCATGGAGGCCTTCATTACGCAGTGTGCGCCGTATTGTCTGAGCAGAAACTTCAGTACCCACATCTGACAAATCTTTTCTCAGTTCCTCAGCAGTCACACGGGGACTTTTCTCCACTCTACGCTTCAGGTAGCGCACAGCAGTTGAAGTCAGCATCTTCTTTCTGCCACGACCAGGTAGCGTTTCAACAGTGCCCTTTGCCTTGAATTTGCGAATGATGCTTCCTATGGTGTCTCTTGGTATGTTTAACATCTTTGCAATCTTCTTATAGCCATTGTCCTTCCTGTGAAGAGTAATCACCTCTTCTCTTGTCTTCCTGGACCATTCTCTTGACTTCACCATGTTTGTAACCACACCAGTAAATGTCTAGAAGGAGCTGAGTATCACAGTCATTTTAAAGCTGCCTAATTGGTGCTTATTAGGCTTTATTGCTGCTCCCTGACATCCACAGGTGACATCCACAGGTGTGTTCAATACCTGATTGAAAACACTTCAATGAACCTCTGTTCTTCAGAGTGGTAGTCTTTTTAAGGGGTTGAATAATTGTGTCAATGAAGAATTCACCAAAGAAACATTTACTACTGTATTACAAAACCAATTGATGTCATTTTAGTTGCATATGGTTCTTTAACCACTTAAGCCCCGGAGGATTTTCCTGCTAAAAGACTAGGGGGTATTTTGCGATTCGGCACTGCGTGAATTTAACGGACAATTGCGCGGTCGTGCGACGCTGTACCTAAACTAATTTGATGTCCTTTTTTTCCCACAAACAGAGCTTTCTTTTGGTGGTATTTGATCACCTGTGCGATTTTTACTTTTTTGCGCTATAAACAAAAAAAGAGCGTAAATTTTGCAAAAATAACAATATTTTTCACATTTTTTTATATGAAATTCCCCCCAAAAAAATGTAAAAATCAAAATTTTTTAACATTTTCGGCCAATTTGTTTTATGCTACATATGTTTGGTAAAAAAAATTGCAAAAAGCGTATTTTTATTGGTTTGCGCAAAAGTTATCGCGTTTACTAACTAAGGGAAAGATTTCTGTCATTTTTGGTGTTTTTTTTTTTAACGCGTAATGGCGGCGATCTGCGATTTTTTTTTTTTTTTTTTTTGCGGTACTGTGACATTGTGGCGGACAGATCGGACCCTTGACTGACATTTTTGACACTTTTGGGGTTACCAGTGACATTTCTACAGTAATCAGTGCTATATATATGCACTGTTACTGTAAAAATACACTGGTAGTGAAGGGATTAACTTTATTTGGGAGGGAGGGGCTGTGTGTGTCCCTAGGGGCGTGCTTTCTACTGTGATTGGCTGTGGCTTGAGCTGTAAGGACACTGATCTACATAGTAGATCCGTGTGATCAGTGTCTTTACACCGAGGAGAATGACCGGTGGCTTGTTTACACAAGCCGCCTGACTTTCTCCCTCTCCCCCGCCGATCGCCGAGTGACCGGCGGACATCGGGTCCGCCAGTCACACGCGCGGGGGGGGTCCGTGACCGCGCGGGAGCGGGAGCGCGCCTCCGCGGGCGCGCGCTCGCTCCCCAGACCCTCCCAGGCTAGTGACGTTAATTAACGTCACTCTGCCTGGCAGGGGCTGACCGCCGCAGTAAATCTACTTCGGCAAGCGGTTAAAAAGTCCTTGTAGGATTTAATTCTGAATACAATTACAAATGTACACTAAATTCCCTAAAACCCTTTACAGCATTGGGGGTTGAATAATTTTGAACACAACTGTAACATGGCTGCAGCCAGACTTAGTGGAGGGAGATTTTTTGCAGGATATTTGGCAAGTATAGGATCACAGTATATATAAAATATTATGCAAAGTGATTGGAGGGAAGCTTCAGAATGGCAAAGATATTTTTATTGCAAATTATGTGAGCAGACTGCAGTTCCTCTTTAATTCATTATTCATTAACCACTTCAATACCGGCCCATAGTAAATTGACGTCCTGAGTTTAAAGCTAAATACCGGTGTTATGGCAGCAGATAGCTGCCATAACCCTGGTATTTTTTTAAACTGCAGGCGATGGGCTTTCCGATAAGGGTGGTCCCAGTGGCGGATTCGCCGCGAGATCACCCTCCGGGATGGCGGAAGGGGTGCCCCCCCTCCTCCCGCCGCGTCCCGGTCCTTTTCCCCTCTTACCGGACCCGCCGGCAGCGGGGAAAACGATCGGGTCCCGGATCCTCACAGACAGGATGTCGAGTGAGGGCAAGCTTGCCCTCACTCGACTCTATTGTCTTGGAGGACCGGAGCGACGGCAAACATCGTTGCCGAGCAACCGGCTTAAAGGTCCCTTTTTTTTTTTCTTGTCTTTTTTTTTTTTTTTCCTTTCCATCTTTATTAGTGTACTTGTGAGATCTGAGGACTTTTTGACCCCAGATCTCACAAAAAAGCGGTCCTGTCATGCCTATTTCTATTACAAGGAATGTTTACATTCCTTGTATTAGAAATAAAAATGATACAATTTTTTTTTTTAAAAACGGTGTAAAAATAAAAAATAATAAATAAAATAAATAGTAAAAAAATAAATAAAGCATCCTGTCCCCGTTAGCTCGCGTGCAGAAGCGAACGCACACGGAAACCCCGCCCACATATGTAAACGGTGTTCAAACCACACATGTGAGGTATCGCCGCGATCGTTAGAGCGAGAGCAATAATTTGAGCCCTCGACCTCCTCTGTAACTCTAAAGCCCCATACACACACACAGATCGTCGTCATACAAATGTTCGTCTTTTCTCCCCGGGATGTCGGTGTCTGTTGAAAAGTGCAAAGACAGCACAAGGACAGCACAAGAATTTTGTCCGCAGACTTCAGCTGACTGCAGAAGTGATGTCATGTAATGGTTAACTTTCCCTGTGTTTTTTATTTTCTGAGCATGCCCAGTCTTGCAAATCTGCGGTCTGTCGGCTGATTTCTGTACTGACAGGCGAACAATCGTCCGTTCTGGTGTCTGCAGACAAAAATTTTCATGTTTGCAAGAAAGACTCCTGTCCGCGGATTGTGTGCAGACATCTGTCGGAGGCACCATACTAACACGCGTACAATCGGCAGATCTTTCGTCCGCCGACGTTTGTATGACGACGATCTGCGTGTGTGTACGGGGCTTTAGATGGCAACCTGTAGAATTTTTTAACCACTTGCCGACCGCCGCACGACTATCTACGTCGGCGGTCAGCCCCTCACAGGCAAACTAACGTAGGGCTACGTTGCTTGCTTGTGAGGGTCTAGGGAGCGAGCGCGCGCCCCCGGAGGCGCGCTCCCGCGTGGTCACGGACCCCCCCGCGCGTGTGACCAGCGGACCCGATGTCCGCCGGCCACTCGGCGATCGGCGGGGGAGAGGGAGAATGTCAGGCAGCTTGTGTAAACAAGCTGCCTGTCATTCTCCTCGCTGCAAAGACACTGATCACATGGATCTACTATGTAGATCCGTTGATCAGTGTCCTTACAGCTGAAGCCACAGCCAATCACAGTAGAAAGCACGCCCCTAGGGACACACACAGCCCCTCCCTCCCAAATAAAGTTAACCCCTTCACTACCAGTGTATTTTTACAGTAACAGTGCATATATATAGCACTGATTACTGTAGAAATGTCACTGGTAACCCCAAAAGTGTCAAAAATGTCAGTCAAGGGTCCGATCTGTCCGCCGCAATGTCGCAGTACCGCAAAAAAAATCGCAGATCGCCGCCATTACGCGTTAAAAAAAAAAACAACAAAAATTACAAAAATCTTTCCCTTTGTTAGTAAACGCGATAACTTTTGCGCAAACCAATCAAAATACGCTTTTTGCGATTTTTTTTTACCAAACATAGGTAGCATAAAACAAATTGGCCGAAAATTTTAAAAAATTTTGATTTTTACATTTTTTTGGGGGGGAATTTCATATAAAAAAATGTGAAAAATATTGCTATTTTTGCAAAATTGACGCTCTTTTTTTGTTTATAGCGCGTGATCAAAAAATCGCACAGGTGATCAAATACCACCAAAAGAAAGCTCTGTTTGTGGGAAAAAAAGGACGCCAAATTCGTTTAGGTACAGCGTCGCACGACCGCGCAATTGTCCGTTAAAGTCACGCAGTGCCGAATCGCAAAATACCCCCTGGTCGGAATGGGGGTAAAATCTTCCGGGGCTTAAGTGGTTAAAGTGTCGCCTATGGGGATTTTGAAGTACCAAAGTTCGTCGCCATTCCGTGAGCGTGCGTAATTTTGAAGCATGACATGTTGGGTATCTATTTACTCGGCGTAACATTATCTTTCACATTATGGAAAAAAATTGGGCTAACTTTACTGGATTCTTATTTTTTAATTCAAAAAAGTAATTTTTTTCCCCAAAAAATTGCGTTTGGAAGACCGCTGCGCAAATACGGTGTGATAAATATTACAATAATCTCCATTTTATTCTCTAGGGTCTCTGCTAAAAAAAAATATATAATGTTTGGGGAATCTAAGTAGTTTTCTAGCAAAAACAACTGATTTTAACTTATAAACACCAAATGTCAAAAATAGGCCTAGTAGGCAAGTGGTTAAAGTGTATTTTTTCCAAAATGGCATTGGATAAACTGCTGTGAAAATACCGTGTGACATTAAAAATAGCATGGATTGCCATTTTATTCCCTAAGATCTCTGCAAAAAAAAAACCACAAAAAAAATAAAAAAATTATATTATAATGTTTGGGGGTTTTTGGTAATTTTCTAGCAAAATATACTGATCGTTACATGCAAACATAAAGGTGCCAGAAAAGGCCGGCTCTTCAAGTGGTCAAAGTTTGCTCATAAAAATTCAGCAAATTTTTATTAAAATAAAACTGCAGTTAGCAAATCTGAGATCCAGTATTTGGTGAGCGCCGGCTTCTTGCAGGATTGGTATAGCATTCCGCAGCAGCAAATAGACTAAAAGCAGGCCAGCCAAGCATGCACTGAAGGCATCCTCATGTGCAGTTCATGTTACCAAGGTCACAGCAGAGGGACTCGTGCTCCAGTTTACTGCGATCAGTAAGACAAAAGGCTTCTATGTGGTTTTCCTGATTCTGCATTGTCTTCATTTTATCAGCTTAGGAACAGCTTGCAAAAGACGAGTCATTAGAACACTGTTTAATCACCTTTCAATTATACGCTTTTAGCTTCATATTCATGCATTTCAGTGGCTTTTTTTTTGTTCTTTTTGTGGCAGAACACTCATCATGGTGTACGTTTTGAAGTTCATCTTTATTAATTTATATCAGGTCTTTACCGCGATTCCAAACCCCCCTCGCTTGGCCGACCTTTCCATTAGACTCCGGCGGCTCGCTGCACATTGCTGCTGTTTAATTAATCTGCTTGTGTTTTCACAGCGGCCCACCTGCTGTGTGAGCCCTGCATAGGCCAATGCGAGAAATGGAAATCGCAGTTAATCTATATGGTGTTTAAATGTATGAATTCTGCTGGAGATGACCTTTTTGCCTGTATGTTTTTTATGCTTATAGCAATTAACTATTTAAAGAAGAATTCTTATTATTATTGTGACATTATTTCGTTTCTGAGGGGAGAAATTATTTGTAGTACTTTGTAGGTGCCCTGAAACATGAGCTGCAATGTCAGACAGGACACCCCCATACCCCTTCATTGGTGCAAGGCCAAGAGGGTGCCCTAAAACACAAACTGCAATGTCGGACAGGACATCCCCCCCCCCCACCCCCTCCATTGGTGCATGGCCAAGAAGGGTGCCCTAAAACACTAACTGCAATGTCAGACCCCCCCCCCCCTTTTCATTGGGGCATGGCCAAGAGGAGTGCTTTGAAACACTACCTGCAATCTCAGACCGAACCTCCTCCTTCATTGGTTCATGGCCAAGAGGGGTGCCCTAACACAGAAACTGCAATGTCGGACAGGACATCCCCCCCCTCCTTCATTGGGGCATGGCCAAGAGGGTGCCCTAACACAAAAACTGCAATGTCGGACAGGACATCCCCCCCTCCTTCATTGGGGCATGGCCAAGAGGGTGCCCTAAAACACAAACTGCAATGTCGGACAGGACATCCCCCCCCACCCCCTCCTTCATTGGTGCATGGCCAAGAGGGGTGCCCTAAAACACAAACTGCAATGTCGGACAGGACATCCCCCCCCCCCTCCTTCATTGGTGCAAGGCCAAGAAGGGTGCCCTAAAACACTAACTGCAATGTCAGACCCCCCCCCCCTTTTCATTGGGGCATGGCCAAGAGGAGTGCTTTGAAACACTACCTGCAATCTCAGACAGAACCTCCTCCTTCATTGGTGCATGGCCAAGAGGGTGCCCTAAAACACAAACTGCAATGTCGGACAGGACACCCCCCCCCCACCCCCTCCTTCATTGGTGCATGGCCAAGAGGGGTGCCCTAAAACACAAACTGCAATGTCGGACAGGACATCCCCCCCCCCCTCCTTCATTGGTGCAAGGCCAAGAAGGGTGCCCTAAAACACTAACTGCAATGTCAGACCCCCCCCCCCCCTTTTCATTGGGGCATGGCCAAGAGGAGTGCTTTGAAACACTACCTGCAATCTCAGACCGAACCTCCTCCTTCATTGGTTCATGGCCAAGAGGGGTGCCATAACACAGAAACTGCAATGTCGGACAGGACATCCCCCCCTCCTTCATTGGGGCATGGCCAAGAGGGTGCCCTAAAACACAAACTGCAATGTCGGACAGGACATCCCCCCCCCACCCCCTCCTTCATTGGTGCAAGGCCAAGAAGGGTGCCCTAAAACACTAACTGCAATGTCAGACCCCCCCCCCCTTTTCATTGGGGCGTGGCCAAGAGGAGTGCTTTGAAACACTACCTGCAATCTCAGACCGAACCTCCTCCTTCATTGGTTCATGGCCAAGAGGGGTGCCCTAACACAGAAACTGCAATGTCGGACAGGACATCCCCCCCTCCTTCATTGGGGGATGGCCAAGAGGGTGCCCTAAAACACAAACTGCAATGTCGGACAGGACATCCCCCCCCCCACCCCCTCCTTCATTGGTGCAAGGCCAAGAAGGGTGCCCTAAAACACTAACTGCAATGTCAGACCCCCCCCCCCTTTTCATTGGGGCGTGGCCAAGAGGAGTGCTTTGAAACACTACCTGCAATCTCAGACCGAACCTCCTCCTTCATTGGTGCATGGCCAAGAGGGTGCCCTAAAACACAAACTGCAATGTCGGACAGGACATCCCCCCCCCCTCCTTCATTGGGGAATGGCCAAGAGGGGTGCTTTGAAACACTACCTGCAATTTTAGACAGAACCTCCTCCTTCATTGGTGAATGGCCAAGAGGGGTGCCCTAACACAAAAACTGCAATGTCGGACAGGACATCCCCCCCCCAACCCCTCCTTCATTGGTGAATGGCCAAGAGGAGTGCCCTGAAACACGAGCTGCAATGTCAGACCTCCCCCCCCCCCCCCCTTTTCAACGAGAATAGACACATTGCACTTATGGAGTATGCATGTATCGGCATGTGTGTGTGTTCTTTAGATTACGTTGATTTTTTAATAACCGTTTTAGTTGACCCCAAAATACACATCCATATTACATCCAGTGTCTGGTGCATTCACATATAGGTTTATGTCATTATATTTCTTTTGACACTGATATGATAATAGTCCACACTTTTAAGGACAATCGTATTCACATATCATATATTCTCACATTTAGCATATTATACCATTCACATAGATATGGTTTTTCTTATATATATATATATATATATATATATATATATATATGTATCATATATTTTTCATTATATTAACGCTCACTCACATCACTATTCATCATTTTATATATATTTTTTGCGGTTTTTATTTTACTCGACGATTTTTTCACTATTTGCGTATATTTTAGTATATATATTTAGTACATTTAACAAATATTTAACAAATATATACCTCATGTACAAATTTTCACATACATGACTGGAGAGAATTTTTCCTTCCTTCCTTTTTTTATACATGTTTTGTATGGTTTCTCTTTTTAGCACACAGAGACATGTTTCTTTCATTCACATGGTTTTTACCTACATGTACTCTACTATTTTGGTGGTCCCATATATATTATATGCTATATATTTTAATTTACGTTATATTATGTTATACTATATTGTGCTATATTACATTATATTATATGGTATACTTTTTCTTTTCACACATTCTGCCGTTCATGCAACTCCACTTCGTGCCATTATATGATCTTAACTACACACACACTTATGTTTTGTGTTTCAAGTGTGTGTGTCATGTTAACATTTGTGCTTTATATTTCCTAGTGAAGTTCCTATGTGTGTATTGATTGTCCTAGCTGCTGGATCACGGATCAATCGGCTTTTCTTGTAGGATTCATTAATCAAACGATACAAACCTGTGAGTAATCACATCAATCAACCATTGTTTGTTCACCTACTAATATCAGCCGACTTCCGTCATCCTTCAGTGTGGTTATGAGTAAGCGGCCGTTCGTGCCGTGAAACGCGTCAACCCTTTGGACACGTCTGTTCCTTTATACTGTCTGTCTGTTCATCCAACTTCGAGGAATAAAGAATATTATTGCTTTCATCTACCCTGAGTTCGGTCTTGCATTTCCTACTTTCATGGCCAAGAGGGGTGCTTTGAAACACTACCTGCAATCTCAGACCGAACCTCCTCCTTCATTGGTTCATGGCCAAGAGGGGTGCCCTAACACAAGAACTGCAATGTCGGACAGGACATCCCCCCCCCTCCTTCATTGGGGCATGGCCAAGAGGGATGCCCTGAAACACGAGCTGCAATATCAGACAGGACACCCCTACTCTTCTTCATTGGGGTATGGCCAAGAGGGGTGCCCTAAAACACAAACTGCAATGTCGGACAGGACATCCCCCCCTCCTACATTGGGGCATGGCCAAGAGGGGTGCTCTGAAACACTAGCTGCAATGTCGGACAGGACACCCCCCCCCTCCTTCATTGGGGCATGGCCAAGAGGGGTGCCCTAAAACACAAACTGCAATGTCGGACAGGACATCCCCCCCCCTCCTTCATTGGTGCATGGCCAAGAGGGATGCCCTGAAACACGTCCTGCAATGTCAGACAGGACACCCCTACTCTTCTTCATTGGGGTGTGGCCAAGAGGGGTGCCCTGAAACAGCTGCAATGTCGGACAGGACACCCCCCCTCCTTCATTGGTGCATAAAACACGAGCTGCAATGTCAGACAGGACACCCCCATACCCCTTCATTGGTGCATGGCCAAGAAGGGTGCCCTGAAACGCTAGTTGCAATATCAGACTCCCCCCCCCCCCTTTTTTTCATTGGGGCGTGGCCAAGAGGGGTGCTTTGAAACACTACCTGCAATCTCAAATAGAACCTCCTCCTTCATTGGTGAATGGCCAAGAGGGGTGCCCTGAAACACGAGCTGCAATGTCAGACAGGACATCCCCCCCCCCTCCTTCATTGGTGCATGGCCAAGAGGGATGCCCTGAAACACGAGCTGCAATGTCAGACAGGACACCCCTACTCTTCTTCATTGGGGTATGGCCAAGAGGGGTGCCCTGAAACAGCTGCAATGTCAGACAGGACATCCCCCCCCCCCTCCTTCATTGGTGCATGGCCAAGAGGAGTGCCCTGAAAGACTAGCTGCAATGTCGGACAGGACATCTCCCCTCCATTGGTGCATGGCCAAGAGGATTACCCTGAAACACGAGCTTCAATGTCAGACAGGACACCCCCATACCCCTTCATTGGTGCATGGCCAAGAAGGGTGCCCCAAAACACTAGTTGCAATATCAGACTACCCCCCCCCCCCTTTTTCATTGGGGCATGGCCAAGAGGGGTGCTTTGAAACACTACCTGCAATCTCAGACAGAGCCTCCTTCATTGGTGAATGGCCAAGAGGGGTGCCCTGAAACTCGAGCTGCAATGTCAGACAGGACACCCCTACTCTTCTTCATTGGGGTATGGCCAAGAGGGGTGCCCTGAAACTAGGGATGCACCGAAATTATTAGCCGAAAATGGGCCTATCCCATTTCGGCTGATAATGGGTTAAAAATGCCGAAATTAATGGCCGCCGTGAGAAAGGAGGAGGGCGCATCGCAGGTTTTAAAAAGTCCCGCCTCTGGCCGGCCGTCCGCCTCTCAATGATGTCCCTATTACTATGATCTGTGCATGAATGAAGTGACACACCGGGCGGGAGGGCGGGGCGAGAGGCCGCTAATAGCTGTAACTATGTGAACTTCACTTCCCTGTCATGCGGGTATCTCCTCTGACAGGGAAGTGAAGCGCTCACATAGTTACAGCTATTAGCGGCCGCTCGCCCCGCCCTCCCGCCCGCTGTGTCAGTTCATTGATGCTCATCGTGCCGCTGACAGGGAAGTGAAGTGAAGCTCACATAGTTACAGCTATGCCCTCCTGCCCTGTGTGTCACTTCATTCATGCAGATCGTAGTAGTAGTGACATCACCGGGAGACGGGCGGACGGCCAGGGGCGCGTCTTTTGAATGAAGGACACCGGAGGAGCACTCAGCAGAGTGAGAGTAAGGAGATTGAATCGTTGGGATGGGGAGGGTGTACTGCCGAGGGGGACGCTGAGGCAGTGGGGGGGGGGTTAGCTGACGCAGCTTACCATTGGTATTTCTGTTATGCAGCATGAGGGGGTTAATGTATTGTCACTGCTGGTCACTGATGCATTAGTGACCGACCAGTGACAGTTAATTAACCCCTTTGTGCTGCATTAGGGCAACCAGTATCAGCGCAACCAGTGTTAATTAACACTGATACTGGTTGCACTAATGCAGCACAAAGGGGTTAATTAACTGTCACTGGTCGGTCACTAATGCATCAGTGACCAGCAGTGACAATACATTAACCCCCTCATGCTGCATAATAGAAATACCAATGGTAATTAAATTAACCTCTTGCCAACTCGTCACAGTACATATACTGTGACAGGGTGGCTGCGACAGGTGTACGTCGCTGCCTGTTTTTGGTGTATGCCCCTCTTCTATCTATTTTAAAATTATTTGGGGGAAAAATTCATTTTCGGTTTTGGTTTTCGGCCAAGGGCATCCTGCATTTTCGTTTTCGGTTTCGGCCCAAAATTTTCATTTCGGTGCATCCTTACCTGAAACAGCTGCAATGTCAGACAGGGCATTCCCCCCCCCTCCTTCATTGGTGCATGGCCAAGAGGAGTGCCCTGAAACACGAGCTGCAATGTCAGACAGGACACCCCCATACCCCTTCAGTGGTGCATGGCCAAGAAGGGTGCCCTGAAACATGAACTGCAATGTCAGACAGGACCAACCCCCCCCCCCCCTTTTTCATTGATGCATGGCCAAGAGGGGTGCCCTGAAACACGAGCTGCAATGTCGGACAGGACATCCCCCCTCCTTCATTGGTGCATGGCCAAGAGGAGTGCCCTGAACCACGAGCTGCAATGTCAGTCAGGACACCCCCATACCCCTTCATTATTGGTGCATGGCCAAGAAGGGTGCTCTGAAACCCTAGCTGCAATGTCAGACAGGACACCCCCATCCTTTCACTGGTGCATGACTAAGAGGACAGGACATATCCCCCCCCCCCCCCCCATTATTTGATGCATAGCTGCAGACAGGGGACACCTAAAGTTACGTCATCCAATGATACTTTGAATGTACCAGGAAAGCGCTTCCATCCTCTCACATCACCATATACTTTGCATGTTACAGATTGAGAAAAAAGAGAAGAAGAGCAGCTGTGACACGTTCTATGAGGTCATCTACTTAGAAAGCGAATCGGAGAAAGAGAGGAGGAAAACCACTGCTAGTCCTTCCATCCGTCTCTCGCAGTGTGGGCCTCAGGGGTCCAACATACCGTCCCCTCCAGAGGATGACGAGGAGGAAGGTAAGGTACAACTTTGTAACCATGAAACAATGATGTTTTAACCACTTCTGGAAGGATTTACCCCCTTAATGACCAGGCCATTTGAAGCCTTTTCCCCCCAAATGATATTAAAATAGATAGAACAAGGGCATACGCCAGAAACAGGCAGCCAATGGTATTTGTATTATGCAGCATGAGGGGGTTAAGGTATTGCCACTGCTGGTCACTGATGCATTAGTGACCGACCACTGTCAGTTAATTAACCCCTTTGTGCTGCATTAGTGCAACCAGTGTCACTGTTAATTAGTGCAACCAGTGCCACTAAAGAGTGGGGACGACCAAAGCGTCCCTGTGGGGGGTTCCTAAGTGCTTTACTAGGAGTTACCTCTATGAGGAGTTCCTTCTTCAGAAGTGGACTGTGCCACCAGTGGACCCTCCGGTTTCCAGATTAAACAAGGCAACCGAGATTCAGGTGGAAGAGTACCCAGTCTTTAAGGTTCTGGCTGACCGGAAGGTGGAGGCTGTGGCCCGCATTATGTACACCTTAGCTGGTTCGGCATTGAGGCCAGTGTTTACTATTGCCCTAGTGTTGCAAACTGACCGAGTGGGCTAAGCTCCTACGCCCTGACCTGGAGAGTGAACAACTCCCTCCTGCCTTTGCTGAGCTGGCGGACCAGCTGGTCCAGGGGCTGCAGTTTATCTGTGATGCCTCTTTGGATGCGGCTCCCCTAATGGCTTGCCCCTCTGTTTTGGCGGTGGTCCTTCGGCATGTGTTTTGGCTCAAGTGCTGTTCTGCGGACCAGACTTTTAAAAAAGGCCTTGACTGATCTTCCCTTTCAAGGAGATCGTCTGTTTGGAGCTACCCTTGATGACATCATTAAAGATCTCACAGGAGGGAAGAGTACCTTTCTTCCACAGGCTACTAAGGGCAAGGAACCTCCTCATAGACGTGGACCTTCCTTCTTGGCTCATAAGAAGTTTTTTCGTCCCTCAGGGTCAACTGATAAGGGCTCAAAACCTTTCAGGACCTCCTCTGGCAGATCCAAATGACCCTAGTCTGGCAAGCCGAGAGCGGGTTTCTCCATGCCCACGGACAAGGCTCCTTCCGCATGAAGGTGCGCCCTCACCCGTACCTGGGGTGGGGGGACGTCTTCGCTGGTTTCCAGACCCGTGGACCTCCCTGGTGCAAGACAGGTGGGTCCACAAAGTAATTCGGTCCGGTTATAAGGTCGAGTTTCTCTCTTGTACCTCAGCAAGGTTTTTCCCTTCCAACCTGCGTCTGTCCACCGGTTACAGGGTCTGTTTGGGGGCGGTACAAGACCTGTTCCTTCAAGGGGTGATAACCCTGGTTCCGACCTTGTAACGTTTTTAGGGTTTTTACTCACACCTGTTCCCAGTCCCCAGGAAGAAAGACAAAGTGCGTCCAATCCTGGACCTCAAGGCGCTAAACTGCTTTGTGCGGGTACAGAAGTTCAGAATAAAGTCTATTCGAACTGTGGTGGCATCCCTGCATCAAGGGGATTTCCTTGCCTCTATAGATATTAAGGATGCCTATCTTCACATTCCAATATGTGCCAATCGCCAGTGTTTTTTCTGCTTTGCTGTGGGAGAGGAGCATTATCAGTTTGTGGCATTACCCTTTGGTCTCGCCTCCGCTCCTCGGGTCTTGCGGTACTGGGTTACTTGGGCAATCTCCTTCTGGGAACAAAGTCTCCCACTGCTCTGGTGGAGGACTGGGAGATCACAATATAAACTCTGCAGGGGTTCGGCTGGATTCTTAATCTTCAGAAGCCTGCCCTGGTTCTGTCCACTAAGCTAGACTATTTGGGCCTGACTCTGGACTCCACCGTAGCCAGAGTGCTCCTTCCCCTGGTCAAATTCCAGAAATTCGCCCCCTGCTGTCTAACATATGGTCATCCCTCCGGACTTACATGCAGGTGCTGGGCCTGATGGTATCTACCTTCGAGGCAGTTCCATTTGCACAGTTCCATACCAGTTTCTTGCAGAGGGAGATTCTGACCAAGTGGGACAAGACTCTGCAGTCTCTGGCTGGGAACGAAGGAGTCCCCAATATGGGGGCTTCGTTCTCTGGCACTTCAGCTGGGCAAATCCTTTCTCTCCTTGTATTGAACGGTGGTCACCAGGGATGCCAGCCTGTCTGGCTGGAGAGGCGTCCTCTGCAACGATTTCTGCTCAGGGGATCTGGACGCTTGAAGAGTCCAGACTACCGATCAAGGTCTTGGAACTCTGACCGATCAGACTGTGCCTGGACCATTGAACGGATCATCTTCAGGGATGTCCAGTGCGCATTTAATCGGACAATGCCACGGCCGGGGCTTATGTCAATCACCAAGGGGGCACGTAAAGTGTCCTGGTGGCTCTGGAGTGGTCCCTTCATCCGGAGGTGTTTCATCAGTTGTGTCTCTGGTGGGGCATCCCTGACCTTGATCTGTTGGCATCTTGGCTCAACAGAAAAGTGCAGAGGTTTGTGGCTCGGTCACGGGATCCTCTGGTGGACGCCACAGATGCGCTGGTGGCCTCGTAGGGCCAGTATCGTCTGATTTACGCCTTCCCCCCCCAACTCAAGCTTCTGCCAAGACTTCTACGCTGGATCCAGGCAGAAGTTATTCTGGTCATCTTAGTTGCTCTGGACTGGCCTCGCCAGGCTTGGTACGCCAATCTGGGGCGGCTGGCTGCTGATGTTTCTTGGAAGCTTCCTCTCAGGGAGGATCTGCTGACCCAAAGTTCAATCCTCCATCCTGCTTTACAGTCGCTGGCTTTGACGGCTTGGCTGTTGAACGCCAGTTGCTGATGGATAGAGGTTTATCTGGGTTGGTGATTCCAACGCTGTTAAAAAGTAGGAAATCTGCTTCTAGGAAGATCTATCATCGTACGTGGAAGACATACATTGCGTGGTGTGAGTCTCTTGAGGTTCATCCTTGCGCATAGGGTGTCGGAACTGGTGGTGTTGTCCTTTCGTTCACCTTACTGGTGATTCACAGAGATAAGGTGGTCCTTCGCCCCTGTCTGTCATTCCTCCCTAAGGTTGTCTCTGATTTTCATTTGAATACGGAGTCTTTTTGGAAGTCAGACTCACTATTTGTGCTCACAAATGGGCCACGGAAGGGATTGTCCACTTCCTCTGCATCTGGTGTATGCGGATGCTTCTTTTGGCCACAAGGTCTTGCAGGCTGTTGTTTAGAGGACTTGATCCTCTTTGAGGGTGTATTGTTCTTTTCAGGTGGGCTCCAGTTGTTTTGGTTGAGCTCCTGTTGCTTGGTTGGCTACTGTTTAGCCTGGGGAATTTTTTTGCTGTTGCCACCACTTATGTTTAACACTGCTTTGGGACATCCCAATGGTTATGAATACCAGGAGCTGTGCCCGTCAGTGAACGAAAGAGAAAATGGGATTTTTTACTTACCGTAAAATCCATTTCTCTGATGTTCGTTGAGCGACACAGCACCCACTCCTCTGTGGAGTTGTAATTCTTCTGACACTGCTTGTATCAAAACTGATTGGCTATAGCAGAGAGAGGGAGTATACCCACTGGGACTGCCAATAGGCATAGCCAGATTATTTTTCTACCTAGTGTCCTACTCCTGTAGGGGGCAGTATAACCCAATGGGTAAGAAGATCAGGAGCATCAGAGAAATTGAGTTTATGATATGTTAAAAATCCAATTTTTTTTACTTTCTGCTATAAAACACATCCAATAAAAAAAATGTAAAAAATCTAATTTATTCATCAGTTTAGACCAACATGTATTCTACATATTTTTGGTAAAAAAAAATCCCAATAAACATATATTAATTGGTTTGCTCAAAAGTTAGAGCATCTACAAACTATGGGATATTTTATGGAATTTTTATTTATTTTTTACTAGTAATGGCAGCAACTTTTAGCGGGATTGCGGCGGACAAATTGGACACCTGACACTTTTGACACTTTTTTGATGACCAGTGACAGCAATACAATGATCAGTGCTAAACAATGTGCACTGTCACTGTACTAATGACACTGGCAGGAAAGGGATTTACATCAGGGGCGATCAGAGGGTTTAAGTGTGCTCCTAGGGAGTGCTTTTTACCTGTGTGGGGGAGGGGCTTAAGTGGAGGAAGACAGTGATCAGTGTTCTTGCTTAGCAGAAACACAAGATCTCCATCTTCCTCTCTGACAGAACAGCGGTCTACCTTGTTTACATAGGCAGACCGCCATTCTGTCGCTCCTGTGAAGGGTCGGCCGGTCCCGCTGATTGGCTCCGGCTGTGTCCAGTCACAGCAGGAGTGAGTTGCACTAGACCTTGTGCACGAAATAACGTACAGGTACATGATTTCGCGCAGGATGGCCACCCTGCCGCAGTATATCTGCTTTGGGCAGTCCATAAGAGGTTAATGAGACATGCAGGGGCTGATGTTTACAATGCAGATCGCCCATGGAGAGCCTGACCCGGAAGTGACATCATAGACATCGCTTTCCAGGTCACAAGAAGGGGAGGAGAGCGGACCTGTATTCGCTGTTCTACACCAGTTGGCACCCGCCATGTAGCTCCCAGGCCCGCGGATGGGCAAGCAGAGCCCGGAAAATGGGGCGGGGTGGGGTGCGGCATGGCACCCGAATGCTTTCACCGGACAGGCAGGAGTCTGTCTGTCTGCCTGTCAGTTACACACACAATTCTTGTGGCTCACTGGCTGTGATTGACAGCATAGGTCCTATGTCAGCCAATGAGAAGGGAGAGTTTCCGGAGTGCTGAAGCTGTTGTGCAACATCGCTGGAATCAGATGTAATTTTCTAGCAAAAAATGCTGATTGTTGCACAGAAACAAAAAGTGCCAGAAAGGGCCGGGTCTTAATGCGTGTAAAATGGCCACTTTGCATGTCTATGACATGTGAGCAGACCCTAGGACCGCATGGGGGAAAGATGGAACAGAATTGGTCACCGCAGATTTACAACAAAGGGGCATTTCAGTTTATCTGACAGAAGCGATCACTCTCACAAAGCAAGGCACAGAGATGGATTTGGAAAGGTGCCAGCATTCTTACGCCTATTATATCCCTTTCCGCACAATCACATACTGACTGTAAAGCCACTAATTTCCATCAATGAAACCAAAGTTTATAGTTGACTTGCTAGTTCCTGTGTTGGTTACACAGGCAATCACATGTCAGCACTGGCATTGCTAATAATCCCTTCCTTGCATGACCTCTGTTCAGTTTGGCTTTTTTTTGTAACTGGTTGGCCGCTTGAACGAGAGACATTGAACACAAGGAGAATTTCATTCTGTAACATGGCAGGAAGAAGTCTCTGAAGTGTCTGTGGTCACCAGTCAGTTGAAAGTTTTCCCCACTGAAAGAGTTAAAGCAGATGGCAAAAAAAATGTAATACATCTCAGAGATTCATGCACATTTCCCATGATTGATCCCTTTAAACATGTTGAAATAATGGTTATATATGCCTGAAATCCAGTGTGCTCCTTCCTACCCTTCATTTTGACCTGAAAACACAGCTCTGTAATTCCTAAGCAGACGGTGTCAGCCCTGCTTACTTTATTTTTGATGTATTACAAAGAACATAGACCACCCTTTATATTCTCTCCCATCTCATCCCTAGAACTCCTCCTCATTACCATAATGCTGCTTCTGTATAACCCCTCCTCATCTCCAAAACTCCATCTCTAAAACCTCTCCTCATCTCCATAACCTCTTCTCTCCATAACTCTTTTTCCAAACTTCCTCATCTCTATATTCCCTCCTCATCTCCATAACCCCTCTATAACTCCTCCTCATCTCTGTTACATCTTCTCATCCCCATTACTCCTCCTCCTCTTCATTACACATCACTGTAACTACTTTGGCTCTCTAACTCCTCATCCCTATAACCCCTCTTCATCGCCATAACTCTTTCTTAACCCCATAACCCCACACAAGGGATCAGCCTGTATACTATATTTCTGATGGATTACGAAGAACACAGACCACCCCTTGTATTCTTCCCCCATCTCATTCTCATAACCCCTCCTCGTTTTCATAGTGCTTTTTCATATCTAAATAACCCTTCCTCATCTCCATAGCTCCATCTCTATAACTCCTCTTTTTTCCATTATGCCTCCTCTTCTCCATTACACCTTTTCTCTTTAATTCCAGCTCCTCCCTTTCATTACGCCTCCTCATCTCTATTACATCTCCCCTTCTCTATTACGCCGTCTCATCTCTTTAAACCCCTCCTCATCTCCATAACTCGTCCATCTCTGTAACTCCTCATTCTTATAACCCCTTCTGTTCTCCATACCTCTTTTTTATCTCCATAACACCTCCACATCTCCACAACTCCTTCATCTTTATATTTCCTCATCTCTATAAGACCTCTTCGACAGCATTGAACCTCCTTATCTCCAATACACCACCTCTTCTCTAACGCATCTCCATAAGCCTTCCTCATCTCCATAAGCCTTCCTCATCTCCATAAGCCTTCCTCATCTCCATAAGCCTTCCTCATCATAACCATTCTTCATCTCCATAACCCTCTTTATCTCCATAACCCTTCTTCATCTCCATAACCCTTCTAACCCTTCTTCATCTGCATAACCCTTCTTCATCTGCATAACCCTTCTTCATCTCCATAACCCTTCTTCATCTCCATAACCCTTCTAACCCTTCTTCATCTCCATAACCCTTCTTCATCTCCATAACCGTTCTTCATCTCCATAACCCTTCTTCATCTCCATAACCCTTCTAACCCTTCTTCAACTCCATAACCCTTCTTCAACTCCATAACCCTTCTTCATCTCCATAACCCTTCTTCATCTCCATAACCCTTCTTCATCACCTCCATAACCCTTCTTCATCATCTCCATAACCCTTCTTCATCTGCATAACCCTTCTTCATCTGCATAACCCTTCTTCATCTCCATAACCCGTCTAACCCTTCTTCAACTCCATAACCCTTCTTCATCTCCATAATACTTCTTCATCTCCATAACACTTCTTCATCTCCATAACCCTTTCTTTCCATAACCCTTCTTCATCTCCATAACCCTTCTTCATCTCCATAACCCATCTTCATCTCCATAACCCTTCTTCATCTCCATAACCCTTCTTCATCTCCATAACCCCTCTAACCCTTCTTCAACTCCATAACCCTTCTTCAACTCCATAACCCTTCTTCATCTCCATAACCGTTCTTCATCTCCATAACCCGTCTAATCCCTTCTTCATCTCCATAACCCTTCTTCATCTCCATAACCCTTCTTCATCTCCATAACCCGTCTAATCCCTTCTTCATCTCCATAACCCTTCTTCATCTCCATAACCCTTCTTCATCTCCATAACCCTTCTAACCCTTCTTCAACTCCATAACCCTTCTTCATCTCCATAACCCTTCTTCATCTCCATAACCCGTCTAACCCTTCTTCATCTCCATAACCCTTCTTCATCTCCATAACCCTTCTAACCCTTCTTCAACTCCATAACCCTTCTTCATCTCCATAACCCATTTCATCTCCATAAACCTCTTCATCTCCATAACCCTTCTAACCCTTCTTCATCTCCATAACCCTTCTTCATCTCCATAACCCTTCTTCATCTCCATAACCCTTCTAACCCTTCTTCATCTCCATAACCCCTCTTCATCTCCATAACCCTTCCTCATCTCCATAACCCTTTCTTTCCATAACACTTCTTCATCTCCATAACCCTGCTTCATCTCCATAACCTTTCCTCATTTTTCAAAAGGGCTATAATGTATTTTTTGGTGGAAGATCAACTTTAAATGAATGCTTAATTACACAAAGAAAATACTTTTTATTTAGATTTCAGATTGCATCCTGAGAGAATTTTCAGCATCCCATATATGTCCTTTTTTATTTTTTAGATAACGATGAGCCTCTTCTGAGCGGTTCTGGGGATGTGTCCAAAGAATGTGCAGAGAAAATCCTCGAAACATGGGGTGACCTGTTATCAAAATGGTGAGGAACTAAAACCTACTGCTATTAACTGATTACATTTTACTGACAGATTCCATATCTCCAAAACAGGAGAATGCTGCATATATGGGAAGGTGATTTCACTTTTCTGGTTCAGATTTTTAGCATATTGAGTCACCTGCCTGCTTATTGGATTGATTCAGTAAATAAAGAGTAGGCTGGAAGCACAGATTTGACAAGCTAAGATGGCAAAATGAGGATTTCTACCTTCCAGGCAGGCTTTGCCATTGTAGTACTGATGTGTATGTAACAAGAGTTACTTGGGTAGTTAATGTAAAGGTATTATAGCCAGGGCTGCCATTGGAATTCATGGGGCCCTAAACGGCCCCTGCCCCCTTCCTTT
Source organism: Pelophylax lessonae (assembly GCF_965119305.1). Lineage (NCBI taxonomy): Eukaryota > Metazoa > Chordata > Amphibia > Anura > Ranidae > Pelophylax > Pelophylax lessonae. The sequence goes on from NC_138774.1 coordinate 292,105,250, forward strand.
GCCTCCCAATACACTGTAACCTCCACCACTATCACAGCACATATCTCCCTCCTCCTCACCCACTGGCAGTCGATTGCAAAGGGAAGCAGCGGTATGGAAAGAATGAGCGCAGTAGAGATTTAAACTGATGCTCTTGGGATGATGCTGTACTGGGGCCACCCACAAGCAGCCCCTTATGAGCCTGCCCCCCCCCTGCTAATCCAATGGGGCTTAAGCCAGGTGTGGGAATATTGCCTTTATACTCCTATAACAGATTACAGCAAGGTAACATTGGGTTGGTTTAAAAGTTTTTGTTGTGCAATTTAAATTTTTTAGGAAGAATTCAAGTACCATTTGGGCTAAATATGCGCTAACAGACAGTATGGGAAGCCAGGGGATATATATTAATTGATAAAAATGTAAGCAGGCTTAGTAATTTGCTTTGGAATCCTGTTGGATAAAGCCCATTTCCATTTTAACCACTTTACCACCGGAGGATTTTGCTGTCTTACGTCTGGGCCACTTTTTGCGATTCGGCACTGTGCGACTTTAACTGACAATTGCGCGGTCGTGCGACGCCATACCCAAACAAAATTTACGTCCTTTTTTTCCCACAAACAGAGCTTTCTTTTGGTGGTATTTGATCACCTGTGCGATTTTTACTTTTTGCGCTATAAACAAAAAAAGAGCGTAAATTTGGAAAAAACAACAATATTTTTCACATTTTTTTTATATGAAATTTCCCCCAAAAAAATGTAAAAATCAAAATTTTTTTAAATTTTTGGCCAATTTGTTTTCTGCTACCTATGTTTGGTAAAAAAATTCACAATAAGTGTATTTTGATTGGTTTGCGCAAAAGATATTGCGTTTACTAACAAAAGGAAAGATTTCTGTCATTTTTGGTGTTTTTTTTTTTAACGCGTAATGGCGGCGATCTGTGATTTTTTTTTTTTTTTTTTTTTTTTTTTTTTTGCGGGACTGCGACATTGCGGCGGACAGATCGGACCCTTGACTGACATTTTTGACACTTTTGGGGGTACCAGTGACATTACTACAGTAATCAGTGCTATATATATGCACTGTTACTGTAAAAATGACACTGGCAAGGAAGGGGTTAATTTTTATTGGAGAGGGAGGGGTTAATGTATGCCTGGTGCTTACTAATGTGTGTTGGGGGAGGTGACTGAGTGACACAGGGACAGATCCAGGGTTCAGCTATGCTGAACCCTGCAATCTGACCCTGCCTGTCACTTGGGAGATCCGCCCGCTTGTGTTTACACAAGCAGGCGGATCTCCACACTAGATCCCCGACGATCGCCGCTGCTCCTCCCCTGGCCCGACTCCCGCTGTGACTGAATACAGTGGGAGCGAGCCTCCAGCGACGCGCGTGCGCCGCCGAAAAAGGGGAGTGTCTGACGACGTAGTACTACGTCGTCAGACAATAGCGAGCCACTTTGCCGCAGTAGTACTACGGTACTCAGACGGCAAGTGGTTAAAATTAGCCACCGCTACCACATACCAATTCAAGCAAATATACCTTAATTTCTGTTGTCCTCAACACAGTAACACTATAAGTTGGAGTTCTTCCCCGTCCTCTTCACCATCAGGGGTGGGCGGTCCTTAATGTTGCCTAGAAAGAGGCTCACCTTGTGATGCATGAGTGCTGTCCTATGCAGCATTCCACCAGGTGGTGTTGCTAGGTAAATCCACATCAGCTCATGGATTAATACCCCTACTCCTCTCCACTCGCCTCCCAAGTCCTAACCTCCTGGCTTTCCAAGTCCTAACCTCCTGGCTTTCCAAGTCCTAACCTCCTGGCTTTCCAAGCCCTAACCTCCTGGCTTTCCAAGCCTTAACCTCCTGGCTTTCCAAGCCTTAACCTCCTGGCTTTCCAAGCCCTAACCTCCTGGCTTTCCAAGCCCTAACCTCCTGGCTTTCCAAGCCCTAACCTCCTGGCTTTCCAATCCCTAACCTCCTGGCTTTCCAAGCCCTAACCTCCTCGCTTTCCAAGATTTAGCCTCCTCGCTTTCCAAGCCTTAGCCTCCTCGCTTTCCAAGCCTTAGCCTCCTCGCTTTCCAAGCCTTAGCCTCCTTGCTTTCCAAGCCTTAGCCTCCTCGCTTTCCAAGCCCTAACCTCTTCACTTTCCAAGCCCTCCTGGCCTCCCGAGACCTTGCCTCCTGGCCTCCCGAGACCTTGCCTCCTGGCCTCCCGAGACCTTGCCTCCTGGCCTCCCGAGACCTTGCCTCCTGGCCTCCCGAGACCTTGCCTCCTGGCCTCCCGAGACCTTGCCTCCTGGCCTCCCGAGACCTTGCCTCCTCCGCTCCCGAGACCTTGCCTCCTCCGCTCCCGAGACCTTGCCTCCTCCGCTCCCAAGACCTTGCCTCCTCCCCTCCCAAGACCTTGCCTCCTCCCCTCCCAAGACCTTGCCTCCTCCCCTCCCAAGACCTTGCCTCCTCGCCTCCCAAGACCTTGCCTCCTCGCCTCCCAAGACCTTGCCTCCTCGCCTCCCAAGACCTTGCCTCCTCGCCTCCCAAGACCTTGCCTCCTCGCCTCCCAAGACCTTGCCTCCTCGCCTCCCAAGACCTTGCCTCCTCGCCTCCCAAGACCTTGCCTCCTCGCCTCCCAAGACCTTTACCTCCTTGCCTTTGAAATGCTTGCCTCCTGAGCTTCTCCCCACCTAATACTTTGCTTTTTTCTCCTCTGTCCCTGAGTTCAAATTTATATTGACTCCAGAAAGGACACATCATGAGTCAATATAAATAAAATATGTGTGGATCATGCAGATAAATATTCAATTACAAACATCCCAAACAAAACCATTTTTCAAGCTAAATATACATAGCAGGACTTATGCTACCAGATCACACCAGTATCACTTTGTTAAAGTACAAAAAGCTTTATTTACATAAAAAAAAAATCATAAGGTATTAATACATCACTTAATAATTAAAAATGGTGAGCATGCAGACTTGAATGAGGATCCACAAAAGGCAAAATTCAAGCAGATTTAAAGTTAGGCTTTTAAATAAATAGTTATCTTCCTGTGTAAGAGTCACACTTATTGCATATCCTGATATCTGTTTATATTTTTTTTCAGGCACTTGAACCTGAGCGTGCGTCCTAAGCAGCTCTCGGCACTGGTGAGGAGTGGAGTTCCAGAGGCACTTAGAGGGGAAGTGTGGCAATTGCTTGCTGGATGTCACAACAATGATTACTTGGTGGAGAAATACAGACTGCTCATCACTAAGGTAATGATGGTTTGACACCTTCTGATGCAATACTCTGAGCTAATATGATAACTTTATTATAGGTTTAGTTTCATTATCTGTAAACTATCCGTTGTTTCATTTTATTTGATCAGCCTGTTAAAGAAATCGCAGATGCTTTCCTGTATGACAACTACAATTACCCAAAAAAAAGGAACAAACAAAACCCGGCTGACCTTCCCTACCCCTAAACCTAATCTAACCCAACCCAGCGTGACTGAAAATTGTCCATATTACTAAAACCAATAAAGCGTGCTCACGTGTAATAGCATATTATTGGATAAAGGTACTTCATCACAAGATAAACAGAGACTAGACAAAGGACATGGGGCAGATAGGGGGATTTTGATGGTACCATCTGGGACTAATAGTACATTATATAGACAATAATCTCTTTGATAAAAGTATATTCATTTTATTACAAAATATTATTAAAAAAACATATAACAAAAAACAGGAGCAAGCCATATTACAGCAGAAATACATGTCTCATATCATATGTATCTAATATTTTGATATAGAAATCACGGCTAGCCAGGCGTGGGCCTCAGTGAAATTCGTAAGATCCTCATGTAGTATACCTACTACCCGACATGTTTCGTCTGGGTCCGCTTCCTCAGGGGTATGGGGATGTGCGGTATCAAACAAAACAACTGTATGGCTGCTGTATATGGAGACCAGGGAAACCAGAGGGACGTTCTCCCCCAGGCGAGCATGGAATGCCAACTATGCAAAGGCCCAAAGTCCCTTGTAAAAACAGGTGAGGAAATGCCAGGCGGTGGGAAGGGCTGAAGAAGACACAAAGCAGGGAACTTAATCGGGCTGGATGGAACAGCCTGTTAGGTGGTAAATGGACCCACAACAAGAAAGGATCCAAAGGCTCGTCCAAAAGGAAAACCCAAATATGTCCAACACTGTCAACCACCGCCTGTGCATATTACTAAAATCTTACGACTCTGTACTGTTAGTTGATAAATGGCTTGAAAAATGTTTATTTTAAATAAGGGTCCTACCACATGGGCTTTCCGCCCGGCGGACTCCGTTTTGCTCAGGGGGGATCCATCCACCGATCCCTGCTGAGCAGGCGAATGGCAGGTCCCCCTCCGCTCACTGTGCAGAGACAGACCTATCAGATCCCCGCTCTCCTCTTGGGAGATCGGATGAAAAAGGACCGCCTGTCCGTTTTCATCCGATCCTCCAGACGGATGGAAAATAGGGTTTCCATCCGTCTGGAATTCACGGACAGGATCGGAATCGGATAGCAGCGGGTGTCAGCGGAGATGTCTCTGTTGACATCCGCTGCTCCATAGGGGTGCAGGGAGCATCCAATCGGGTCCGCCTAAATAACTGACAGGCGGACCTGATCGGAATGCCCGTGTGAAAGGGGCCTAAAATGTTTTTGGGCTCTTTCACACGGCCGCTCCGATTTTTTTTTTTTTTATTCCGCTCCGGACACGGATGACAATGGACAATCGCAGCCAGTGAGCCAATGAAAAGAGAGAGGGGTGGGGCCGAGCCGTGGCTTTGTGTGTGAATCGACATGAAGAGCAGCAGTACGGGATCGTTCCTACTTGGGTGCCCCCATGGCAAGCTGCTTGCTTTGGGGGCAAGAGGGAGAGGACTGGAGCGCCGGTGGGGTACCCTAGAAGACAAGGGTTGGAGCTGCTCTGTGCAAAACCAGTGTTTTTTTTTATTTTTTTATTGATTTAACATTTTTTTCTAATATCACTTTAATCTATTTTTTAGTACTCTTCGTGTTGCTTGTTCACTTTGCTCTATTTTAAATGGTTCGGCTTGTTATCAGTTACCAGCTATGGAATTCTGAACCTTGCAGAAAGAATGTACATTTATGTGTTTTTTTTTTTTTTTTAAATTTATTTTATTATTTTATTTTTTTCTTGTTGAGATTATTTTCGTCTTCTGCGGAGTGATGGAAGAAAAAAAAACAACATGATCTAATGCAAGCCTAAGATAACTTTTCAGCTCGCTGTACTGTTTTGTGTCATTTCCTATTCATTGTGTTTTTGGAACAAAAATAAACTTTGATTGGTAGACGGTAGTAAAGGAGTTTACAGGAACTTTTGTTGTTACCGAGATTCTTAATGACAATTTGGCAAGCTGCTGAGGGCCCCATTAGAACATAATCATTTGGGCATAACAGGAAGAAGTTGGGGTGGGGGGGGGATACATTATTATGTCATTAAGTAAGGGACGTTTATGCAGAAAGGATTACTTAAAAAAAAAAAAAAAATCACATCGACTATTTGGCTTCACAGCATTCAACAATTTTTGGAGAAATTGATTGTTTTCTGCAGTGACACCCATATGTGTGTGTGGTAAGAGGCGCTATCAGGTCTATCAACCACTTGCTGACTGCCGCACGACTATTTACGGCGGCAGTCAGCCCCTCACAGGCAAAGTGACGTGGGGGTACCTCACTAGCCTATGAGGCTGTAGGGAACGAGCGCGCGCCGCCGGAAGCGCGCTCCCGCTCGCGGACCCCGCCGCGCGTGTGAGCGGCGGACCAGATGTCCCCCCGCTCACTCGCGATCGTCAGTTACAGAGGGAGAAAGGCAGGCGGTTAATGTAAACAAAGCCGCCTGTCATTCTCCCCTGTGTAACAGCAGAGATCATACGGTCCTGCTATGTAGGATCGTATATCTCTGCTGTTACATAAAAAGCCACATCCCATAACAGTTAGAAGCACGCCCCTAGGGACACACTCAACCCCTCCTTCTCCAATAAAGTTAACCCCTTCCCTGCCAGTGTCATTTTAACAGTAACAGTGCATATTTTTAGCCCTGATTACTGTAGTAATGTCACTGGTAACCCCAAAAGTGTCAAAAATGTCAGTTAAGGGTCCGATCTGTCCGCCACAATGTCGCAGTCCCGCAAAAAAAATCGCAGATCGCCGCCATTACTCGTTAAAAAAAAAATTGGGTACAGCGTCGTACAACCGCGCAATTGTCCGTTAAAGTCACGCAGTGCCTAATAGCAAAATAGGTCCTGGTCAGGAAGGGGGTAAAACCTTCCGGGGCTTAAGTAGTTAAAGCGGAGTTCCACCCTAAAAATTATCTTTCCACCGTCGTCTGCTTGCTTTAAAAAAAACCTGAAAAAGAATTGGATAATTACATTTTTTTTTGTTTCACTTACCTTGTTTTTAATGAAAATATACTTACCTTCCTTCCTCTTCGTCCCTCTGCGCCCGCGCCGTCACTTCCTCCTTGCATTGACTCCTGGGAGATGAACGTCATCGCTCCCAGGAGTCAATGCGCCTGCACCGGCCCCGCTCGTCACTTCCCGTGCAGGCGCTTCATTCCCTGCTGAATAGCTTCTGGGCATGCCGCGTCTCCCCCGGAAGTGAGCAGGGCATTCTGGGACTCCGACGTCACCAAAGAGGACACGAAAAGGGACGCTCCGGCTTCAGCTGCCCACACCTGAGATGGCAGCGCTGGACAAGACATTTTCTAGGTAAGTATTTCTTCTTACAGGTAAGTGAAACAGGGGACAGTTCAGAGGCTATTGTTGCTTAAGTGCACTAGCCCTGACTGTCCCGGGGGTATTTTTAGGGAAAGAAAATAGTTTTAGGTTGGAACTTTACTTTAACCACTTCAAAACCGGGCACTTGCAATGGGTACCCGCATGATTATGAATCTGCTGGCAGTGGTGGACGTATGATTATCAGCCTGCTACTACAGCTTCCCATATATGTCATTATTTGTCTCATGTAACCAATCTGCCAATAAAAATGTTATGTAACCACCTCTGGACCAGAGGGATTTTCCCCCTTATTAACCAGGCCGTTTTTTGCGATTCGGGGCTGTGTTACTTTAATGGACAATTGCGCGGTCGTGCGACGCTGTACACAAATAAAATTGATTTCCTTTTCCCCCACAAATAGAACTTTCTTTTGGTGGTATTTGATCACCTGAATCTGTTGCACATTGTGAACTCAAGACAAAGTGTTACATAACTAATGAGAAATGTTTCAACATAGAAGGGAAAAAAAAAAACGTAAACCACATACCAGAAGCGTGAACGAATCCAACCAGAAAAGGGTGGAACAAAAACGATTTACCTACATGGTATTTTTTGCGCTATAAACAAAAAGTGACAATTCTGGAAAAAAAAAAGAAAAAAAAAAAAAAAAAAAAAATATATATATATATATATATATATTTTTTTTTTTTTTTTCACATTCTGCTATATAACATTCCCAAAAAAAAAAAAAGTTTAAAACTCAAATTTTTTTCATCATTTTAGGCCAATTTGTATTCTGCTACAAGTTTTTGGTAAAAAAAAAATCCCAATAAGCGTATTTTGTTTGGTTTACGCAAAAGTTATCGCGTCTACAAACTAGGGGAAAGCTTTATGTCATTTTTATTTAATTGTTTTTTTTACTAGTAATGGAAGCGATCTGCGATTTTTAGTGGGACTGCGACATTGCGGCGGACAGATCGGACCCCTAACTGATATTTTCGACATTTTTGGGGGTACCAGTGACATCACTACAGTAATCAGTGCTAACAATATGCACTGTTACTGTAATAATGATACTGGCAGGGAAGGGGTTAACCTAGGGGTGTTCAAAGGGTTAAGTGTGAGCCTAGGGGGTGTTTTCTAACCGTGGGGGGAGGGACTTGTGAAATGACCATAGAGATCTGTGTTCCTATATAGAAGGATCACAGGAGCTCTGTGATCATTTCAGATGGAACAGCGGTCAGCTGTGTTTACAACAGCTGACCGTTCTTCTCTCTCAGCGGGGAGCTATCGTGGGTACCCGGCGCATATCAGTCCTGTGCATCGTCATCCCCGCTGTCTAGTGGGGGCGCCCAGGACCACTCCCGCGAGCCGACCTACCCCTACGTCGGTTCGTGCAGCCGAGCCAGCCTGCTGCAGTAAATCTGCGGCGGGCGGTCGGCAAGCAGTTAAAGGAGTTGTAAAATCAGAAGGTGCATTCTATGCATTTAGATAAAAAGCCTTCGGTGTGTAGCAGCCCCCCCCCCCCCCAGCACCTCTAATACTTACCTCAACCCCCTCTCCGTTTAGTTATGTTGACGAGTCCCTCAGTTGTTCTGGGACTCTCCCTCCTGAGTGGCTGAGATACAGCTGTGGCGCCATTGGCTCCTATGGCTGTCATTCAAAGTCAATGAACCAATCGGGAGAAGGAGGGGCAGAATCCATGTCTGAATGGACAAATGGAGCTGCAGCTTGGCTCGGTTGCCCCCATAGCAAGCTGCTTGCTTTGGGGGCCCCCGATAGGAGGGAGGGGCCAAGAGCAGGAGGGAGGGGCCCCGAGAAGAGGAGGATCTGGGTTGCTCTGTGCAAAACCAGCTACACAGAGGAGGGAAGTGTAACACGTTTGTTATTTACAATCACTTTAAGGTGTTATAAACCCAGATCCTGCAGTCACTAAATCTGGTCTCCCACAGTACACAGAACATGGAAATGCAATTATTTTAGTAAATATAAACTGATAAATATCTTTTCTTATCAGCTGTATATAGCAATTAGAGCAATCTTGTGACTTGTATCAGTGAGTGCTGATATTTTGTAGGAGGAGTTTTCATTTCTCCCACGATTGTCCTATCAGGCTTCAAGACCCTTAATTCCCTGTCTGACCATGTCTGGACGGTGCTGATTGGCCCTGTGCTGATCACATGTACCCTCCCAAGAAAAAAAAAAAATCATCCATCATTTACGATGTGACATCCCACCCACTGTGTTCTTTTTTAGTTACTGGGCATGGAGGAGGGAGGGAGGGACTGGGCTGTCATTTAGGATCTGTATACATGCCCACATGTGTGATGGTAATACCATGTGACCTGAATAGCTCAGCTAAAACAGGAAGTGTTCTGAGCAATAGAGGCCAAACTGAGCATGTGCAGCTGAACTGTGCTTATCTGGACTTATCCAGAGTGAACATGTAGGAGAGGGGAGGATCTGTGCATACAGGATCACACAGCCTTTTTACACAATGCAGAGGATTAATGACTTAAGCGGAGTTCCACCCATATTTGCAAGTTGCTTTTACTCACATGCCCACCCGCAGTGCAGCCCTAAAGGGATATTCATTTTTTTTTTTTAAATTATGTCTAAATAACTTTTTCTCTTTCGTTAATTGACGGACACAGCTCCTGATCTTCATAACCATTGGGTTATACTGCCCCCTACAGGAGTAGGACACTAGGCAGAAAAAGAATCTGGCTACGCCTATGGGCAGTTCCAGGGGCTATACTCTCTCTCCCTGCTATACGTATTTAGTTTTTTTCTGCCTAGTCAGGAGTAAGGACCTCGTTCCTTGCTGGGGTCTCTGGAAAATTTTTTTAGATAGAAATTTCTCCTCCTGGTTTTTTCCTATGAGATCTACAATCAACTGCCGGACTGGGCGACGGTATGGATAATCTAGATCCACTGGTCAACCCAGTCTGGCCAGTGAGCGCGCACAGGCCTCGGCTCTGCGCTAGGTCGGCTGCGACATAGCCCCACCGGACAGGGCTGGCCTGCGAGTTAAACGCCTGGTGAGGTCGCATACGACTAGGTCTCGGCCCAAGTCGCAGTGTTCCTCCTGGACAACAGCCCCCTATTTCCATGGAGAGGGGTTCTGTCTGGAGTGTGCCCGCCTGGTTCCTGGTATGGTGAATAGCTGTCCCCTCCCTCTCCCCCTGGAGAGACCTGAGCCACCAGCCGGCACCAGAGGCTATCACAGCAATCGGGAGACCCAGAACCGGGAGTTCTGGGTCCCGATCGCTAGTACGGGGCCCGGGGCTCCTGCTGAGACCTCGGTCTCTGTGCTGGGAGTGTGCTGTGCGGCACGCATTTATGAATGCAGGAGGACACTGATGAATGCAGGAGGTCACTGAGGAATGCAGGAGGTCACTGAGGAATGCAGGAGGACACTGATGAATGCAGGAGGACACTGATGAATGCAGGAGGTCACTGAGGAATGCAGGAGGTCACTGATGAATGCAGGAGGACACTGATGAATGCAGGAGGACACTGATGAATGCAGGAGGTCACTGATGAATGCAGGAGGTCACTGATGAATGCAGGAGGACACTGATGAATGCAGGAGGACACTGATGAATGCAGGAGGACACTGATGAATGCAGGAGGACACTGATGAATGACGGGGGATATTGATGAATGGAGTAGGACATGAAGGAGGGCATTGATGAATGAAGGAGAACATGGAGGAGATTGACGAATTGAGGAGGAGATTGACGAATTGAGGGGGAGATTGACGAGCTGGGGGAGGAGATTGTCGAATTGAGGAGGAGATTGACGAATTGAGGAGGAGATTGACGAATTGAGGAGGAGATTGACGAGTTGAGGAGGAGATTGACGAGTTGAGGAGGAGATTGTCGAATTGGGGGAGGAGATTGTCGAATTGGGGGGAGATTGATGAATGAAAGAGGGCATTGATGAATGAAGGATAAATTGATGAATGGAGGTGATTGATGATTGAGGGATAGATTGATGAATGGAGGAGATTGATGAATGCAGGAGGGCATTGATGAATGGGGGGGGCATTGATGAATTGAAGAGGGGCAATGTGCATGAGAACAGCTTCTCTCTCCCTCCTTATTTGCTCAGAGACAGCTGTCAATCACAGTCAGTAAGGAGGAAGTGGGGGGGCGGAGCCGTGCAGTGTGTGTCAGTGGATGCACAGAGTGTGGCTCGGGAGTGAGCACACAGGAACGCTCCTATAACAAGCAGTTTTCTATGATGGAACCCTCCGGGGGGGGACATTGACTGGAGCGTCGAGTCTGCTCTGTGCAAAACCTAAACAAGTCCTTAGATAGCCATCACAGGTGCAAGAGTGCCCAATAGAAGATTCCCCCTTTATTCCTGTTCCGGATTAGATTTTCCCTTTATTCCTGTTCCGGTGACCACTCTCTTTAGATTTTTCCTTCACTCTCAGTAGTCACCAGGACAAAGAAGGGTTCATCTTCTTAGGGGGGCAGAGGCATTATTAAAAACCAGACAGGGGTTCAAAGCCCTCGCCACCGCTCTAGAATTTAATCCTAGACTGACTTATGAAAAGAGTTGCAGTTTGAGATTGCAGCGATCACCTCACTACCCTTTCCATTCAGCGGATTCTGTTTTCCCATAATTACACATCTGCCAGCATAGGTGCCTTCACCATCATATAATAAGCAATGGGTACCCACATGATTATAGATCTGCTGGCAGTGGTGGACGTATGATTATCAGCCTGCTAGTACAGCCGCCCATATATATCATTATTTGTCACATGTAACCAGTGAAATCTGCAAAAAAAAAATATTATTTAATGCAAATAGGTTAGAGCCAATCAGAGGCTCAGACAGGGGCTTATATAGTTGGATGCAATTAGAAAAGACTGCAAACTGGTGTACATCAAATAACTGTGCGAAGCAGAAAGGTAAATTAGCGATTTGCATGGCAGGCCTTTAACCCCCTCCCCCCCACGTCTCTTTAACCACTTCAATACTGCGCACTTTCACCCCCTTCCTGCCCGGGCCAGTTTTCAGCTTTCAGCGCTGTCACACTTTGAATGACAATTGCGCCGTCATTCAACACTGTGCCCAAATTTTAATTTTATACATTTTTTTCACACAAATAGAGTTTTCTTTGGTGGTATTTAAGCACCCCTGGGTTTCTCGTAAAGATCTAGGAGTTGTAAGGAGCTCGCAGTGATGTGCACCTTGGGGGTGGTGTCCCAGGGGTGCAATAAAATTACTATGGGTTTGGGACCACATTGAGGTTCACCGGCACAAGGTCACATCATTTTGGGACGGGCCATTTTGACTAGCTCAGAGTAATTTTTATATTGTCCGGAATGGCCACCTTGCATAATGCACATGCCTTTTTTCAAAACGGGGGTCTGTCTTCTAGCAAGCCCTCACCAAGTACTTGAAGAATTGGCTTTTTCAGGTCCCTAAGGAGAAGGACTGCTCTCTTCAGATCCTTAAGGAAGAGGACTTCCTTCTTCAAATCCCTAAGGAAGAGGACTTCCTTCTTCAAATCCCTAAGGAAGAGGCCTTCCTTCTTTGGATCCCTAAGGAAGAGGCCTTCCTTCTTTGGATCCCTAAGGAAGAGGCCTTCCTTCTTTGGATCCCTAAGGAAGAGGCCTTCCTTCTTTGGATCCCTAAGGAAGAGGCCTTCCTTCTTTGGATCCCTAAGGAAGAGGCCTTCCTTCTTTGGATCCCTAAGGAAGAGGCCTTCCTTCTTTGGATCCCTAAGGAAGAGGCCTTCCTTCTTTGGATCCCTAAGGAAGAGGACGGGCATCTTCAGATATGAAAGTGGGGGGTGTCATGGCGCTCTTCTAATATCCCAAGGTGGTACAAGGAATGTGGGTGGATGGGAGGGGGGGGGGGGGGTTATGGGGCTGCGTGGGGGGGGGGGGAACAAAGTTTGGTAATGTAGGGAAGCTATAGTCTGCGGCAGCCGGCTGAAGCGTGGAGAAGATGCCTGAGGAAGAGGACGGGCATCTTCAGATGCCTGAGGAAGAGGACGGGCATCTTCAGGTCCCTGAGGAGAAGGACGGGCGTCTTCAGGTCCCTGAGGAGAAGGACGGGCGTCTTCAGGTCCCTGAGGAGGAGGACGGGCGTCTTCAGGTCCCTCAGGAGGAGGACGGGCGTCTTCAGGTCCCTGAGGAGGAGGACGGGCGTCTTCAGGTCCCTGAGGAGGAGGACGGGCGTCTTCAGGTCCCTGAGGAGGAGGACGGGCGTCTTCAGGTCCCTGAGGAGGAGGACGGGCGTCTTCAGGTCCCTGAGGAGGAGGACGGGCGTCGTCAGGTCCCTGAGGAGGAGGACGGGCGTCTTCAGGTCCCTGAGGAGGAGGACGGGCGTCTTCAGGTCCCTAAGGAGCGGGGTATCCTAGGTAGACCACATTACCTTGCCCCTGTCTTCCTTTTCGGAGTTTGGACCATTACTGACCCTCGAGCAGTAGAAAAGTGTTTCTGGAAATTATTTTAGCGCATGGTCACCTGTGCTTCATTGAAGTCTTTTGTGATTATAACAGCAATTCTCTTTCTGGAGCCAGTGAAAAACCGCTTTAAATTGCTTTTCTAATTTTTATGCAATTTTTTTAACCTGGCAAGGCCCTAGGTTTCAGTATTTATCTGGTTTACCTGTCCACAGATTTATAACCTTGATTACATCATACCCCCAAGGTTTTACTCTGTATTACAGCTGTGTAAGAGCAGTTAGGCCCCTTCACACAGGCCGGATCCCAGTTTTCTTAGCAGGGGATCTGTCCACTGATCCCCTGCTGAGCGGAGCAGCCAGATGACAGCCTGTTCTGTTCTATGGGTAGCTGGCTTTCTCTATACATCCCACTGCCCTCTGAGCCAACCCTAGGCTCTGTATGCTGCCTTTGATGAAGCTGGTGGACAGAGTGAATCTGCCGAACTTAGCAATTATCCACAAAATCTTCAGGGTTTGCACTCTTAGATTTTTTTTTTCTAGGGCACTCCATGGATATTATTACTCCTAAGGCTCGTACACACTTGACGAAAATCGGACGAAATATCCTCCGATTTTTCTCTCTCATGCTCAGCGATCGTAACCGTTTTTAGTTGACCGTGCATAATGTTCACGAAATTTCTCGTCCGATTTTTTTTTTTTTTTTTTTTGGGGACATTTGTACCTAGACTTCCGGGTCGTCAGCAACTTCAGATCATGCGCGGTCTTTTGTATCCGATTTTTCGCGGACGTACTGCATACACATTAAACGAAAATTGGTCGTGCTGGGGACGGACGATAAAAATTTTGGTGTTTGTCCCTCCGTTTTTTTTTTCGTTGAAAATGTCAGCATCGGCTGCCGAAAGTTGTGTACACACTAGCCGAAAATCGTATGATTTTACCTCGGATGAGAATTTTCGGCAGATTTTAAGCCTATTCTCAAGGTAATCATTTTTATCATCCAAGTGGTTACAACAGGTCTTCAAGTGCCCCTATGCTCTATCCCTCTCCCATTGCCCCTTTCAGGTTTTTTTTTTTTTGGGGGGTCTTGGTACAATGTATTGGGATCTAGTTTGACTTCATACACTTTGCTTATGTGGGAGATGTGATTAGTCTTATTTGTGCATAGTACCTCTTTAAGAGTCTGTTCCTTCTCCTCCTGGAAGTCGAGCACAATATTCCCGATGCACATGTTCCTGAAAATTGGCTGTCAATGTGAGTGGGTGCTGCAGTGATCACCAGTTGAAAAATGAAGACATTCATAGCAGAATGTGTCCAGCACGCCTAGGATCTCCATAACGGATCCAAAGCTCTATTCCGCGATCGCATCACGATTACACAAGCAATTTTTCGGAGCCTCGCAGGATCCCTTCATCTGGCATGTGACAGCCACATTCCTGGTGAAACGGTTCTGCAAGGCTTCTGTAATCGTGATGTGATCGCAGAATAAAGCTTTGGACCTAAGTAAAAAGAACAGAAAAAAGAATATCGGACTGTACAGGCCAGAAGGAGCATGCATACAATTAGTAAAAATGTTTATTTAGATATCAAACATTAAAAAACAGACAAAGGTGCCAACGCATCCATTTGTATTTAAAAACACATAGAGCAGTTTTCTGCATGTGATAATTTAATCAGAGGATGAGCACTATATGTGATGGGTCCTCACATGCCACCGCATTTCGCCAATTGCTTCATCAGGGCTACAAAGACCACATATTACTCATTTATGGAAAAGAACCGCATCATTTACAATCATATTTGGGTACATATAATACAATCTTTATATTTTACATTCAAAATCATTGTTGTGACCAATGTCGGACACAACGGGACCCACCTCAGATAGCAGCCACACCCGCACATAAAACTCCCTGGGTGGGCGTCGGGGCAATAGGAAGAAAACTTCAAACGAGGGAAATCCGCCCTAAAATATTTACAGATCGTAGTGAATATGTATCTATCATACAATATCTACATTACCTCTCTATTAACTGTACGGACACACCGGGACCGACCTAAGATAGCAACCACACCCGCACACAAAACTCCCTGGGTGGGCACCGGGCAACAAGAAGAAAACTTCAAATGAGGGAAATCCGCTCTAGAATATTTACAGATCATAGTGAATATCTAGTGAATATCGATCTATCATGCAATATCTACATTACCTCTCTATTAACTGTACAGACCCACCGGGACCCACCTAAGATAGCAACCACACCCGCAGACAAAACTCCCTGGGTGAGCGCCGGGCAACAAGAAGAAAACTTCAAATGAGGGAAATCCGCCCTAGAATATTTACAGATTGTAGTGATTATCTATCATACAATATCCACATTACCTCTCTATTAACAACTGTACAGATCCTATAAGTGGGGCACTTACTATGCATCAACTCTCCTAGAAATGCCATCTATTCAGTCAGGGTCCAGAGAGGTACCGCTTGGGCAGGAATATATGGATCAGCATAAAGGAGGGGACAGAATCTAATATATTCAAGACCAGATCTTAAAGAGGTACAAGACGTGAAACATGAGGATATATAGCATATACATTTGTATTTACAAACTTCAGAATAATATCACATTTCCTTCACTTCATCCATCAGAATTACCTTCAAAATCTGTCTGTATCCCCACCCATATAGTGGATTAAAGCCTCACACAGATGGGAAAACGGTGCTGAGCCTTCCTACAAAGGAATACAAGCCAGAGGAAGTTTCTCCCGATCCATTTTGGGGACTCCCATATAATCTGAAAATTGCACTTCTTTCCACTTAAACTTAAACATGCATATAACTTACTACTGTATATCCAGGGGAATCTCCAGGCAATGGCAGCGATCAACAGGTCACCAGACGGGCCAGCTGACCGCAGACACAGATGCCCAACACCAAGGATAACCAGCAAAGCCACAATGCCACTCCATATACCATTCACCGACGCAACATTCACCAGACTCTCAACGCGCCACCTCAGCTATGCACCGGCTCTGTATGTAGTTATCCCCGGTTGAATGGAGGATGTATCTGCCAAGTCTCCTTTTATGCCCCCTCTGCCCATCCATTAGCGTCCAGGTGGACCTATTGTATGACCGCATCCCTCAGTGGAGGGAACGCCCCTGTCACGTCTTCTCTGTGCGCCAGGGCAATTGCGTCACACATGGAGACATCAGGCAGAAAGGTCCACGCCATTGGGCTTTGTAGTTCGCCGCACAACCGAAGACACCGCCCGTGTCATCGATCACATGATCGGGTAGGCAGAGCAAAGTCCCAAGTGCCGGCCAACCCCACGCACAGGTCCCATCTCCACACATAGCATACGGGACATGAGAACATAATAACCCGCTTGCCAATGACGTAGACCATGGGTGTCCAACCTTGTGGCTTCTCTGGGCCACATTGAGTGTAGAGAAATTTTCTCGGGCCGCATATAAAATATATACTATAGTTAAGGTATATAAGTAATAAAACATTGCCGCGCCCTTCCCACGCTGCTGCGCTCCCCCCCCTCCAGCACTAATTTAACACAACTAGTGGATGATCCCCTCTGAGGCAGCCTCTGCCTACAGTTAGTTGGAAGCCGCTGTGGCCGTGCCCCCGACTCAACTTCCTTCCTACCCAGAAAAAAATAAAAATAAATTGTCAGCGGGCAGTGGGCCGCATTGCCTGCGGTTCCGGGCCACAGGTTGGACATGCCTGACGTAGACCAAACGCCCACACCAAAGAATAAGTCCGTGCATGTGCGGCTACCCCAAGGCATACCCTGTGTGTCCGCGCATGTGCGGCTACCCCAAGGCATACCCTGTGTGTCCGCGCATGTGCGGCTGCCCCAATGCATACCCTGTGTGTCAATGACAAGAGTCACATCCATCTCCTTAGAATTTCCAGGGAAAAAAGTGAGACTTTGGAGTATGTATATATAATAAAAAAGAATCCTATATATTTCCAACAATAACCATTTCCGCATCATAATATATAACATAGCATATCACTGGGGAAAAATTAATTACATAGGCGCACTTTTATCTATAACAATATCGTACATGAACAGAAACTTGGCTAAGATAGAATATAGTCTATAGGAAAGGTTTGTAGCTCAACATATCATTCAGTCCAGGGGGAGTGGTAGCCCTAAGGTCATAAATCCATCTTGATTCTTTGCATAGGAATCTTTTATCCAGGTTTACCCCTCTTGGGTCCTCAGGGACCATTTTGAGGACCGCAAATTTGATGTGGGAATCATCACAGTTGTGTCATAGCCCCACATGTCTCCCAATTGGGGTGTTGATTTAGCCATTTTCTATTATATGACATAAGGCCCTTCTGGAAAAATTATTTTCCAGAAGGGCCTTATTGTCTTTCCCACGTAGAATACTCCACACAGGCTTAACATAATATGTACCACTCCCCTTGTCTGACAAGTAACCTGCTGTTTGACAGGATTCTGCTGTTTGGTAGCCTAAAGGATGAACCCTCCAGGACCCAAGGGCAGAAATCGCATATTGCACATTTAAATAATCCCACACGATTAGCATTGTTGGTCTTTGGTCTCCTTTAGTGACTGCTAACCATCCAGTCTCGCAGCAAAGTAAATCGTCTATAAACCATTTTGGGTCTATTGCCCAAGTATTTGTTAAGTATGGGGTCGCTAGTTAAGAGACTCCAGTTTTTTTCCAATAACTTTCTAATTTGAGCATATGGTTGAGTATATGATGACCATATATGTCACACTAACTTCCAAAGCTTTTGACCTGTTCTTTAGAACCTAGGTGTGCTGGTGACATACAGTTGTGCTGAAAACTTTACGTAGCCTGGCAGAAATCGTGAAATTTTGGCATTGAAAACATGACTGATTATTTTTTGTGGTATTGGCGCAATAAAGGCTTCTTTCTGGCAACTCGACTATGCAGACCATTTTTGAATAAGTATTGTCACATTGTGCTCCTTAAAAACAACCTGTATTTCTCCTGAGATCATCTGTGGGGTTTTTCTTTGTATCCCAAACACTTCTTTGAAGTTCTGGCTTGGACTACCCGGATCTTGGCTTGGTGTCAAGAAATCCATGAATTTTCCACTTCTTAATAAGTGACTGAACAGTACTGTCTTGCATATTGAAGGCTTTGAATATCTTTTTGTATTCTTTTCTATCTTTATAAAGTTCCATTACCCTGTTATGCAGATCTTTTTATAGTTCTTTTTTTGCTCTCCATTACTTAGTATCTAGTCTGCTCAGTGCATCCACGTGAGAGCTAATAAATGAATTGACTATTTATACAGAGTCAGACACCAATTGTAGATTAAAAGCCACAGATGTGGGAAATTACCTTAATTGCCATTTTACCCTGTGTGTGTCATCTTGTGTTTCTGTACCAAGGGCAAATATTCCAGGGGATATTTGGGTTATTTAAAAAGGAGCCAAATAACATGTTAATAAATGGCTTCATATGGTCACTATCCTTAAATAAGAGTTTTTTGGCATCATCAATCCGACTCTTTAATATTAATGCCAAAGTTTCAGGATTTCGACCAGGGGATGCAAACATTTGAGCATATTTGTACATTCTGCTTCTCCCTGTCCTGGGACACCAGGCTGGATGGTGTCAGCGAGAGAGACAGTGAGCACTCAAGCTCCCCTTCTCCGACATTTAGAGTTACCATCACATAGCTCCTATAGATATCAGGCATGGAGGATAGAGAAGCCTGGGCAACAGACAATTGTCCGCCACCTTTCAGCAATATCACGGCTTTTGTCATCTTGACTGGCAACCTTCTTGTGTGCAATCCAACCAGAACAAAACTCTGGGAGGATCTGCTAGTGATAGTACAGCAAACTGGTCACTTTACAGTGTAAAATAAGGATCCTGTTGGGTTTGGTGGAGCAGTGTAGAGATGCATCTGTTCACATTACGTGCCATGCCATGTCTCTCGGGAAGGCAATGAGCACTCAAGCTCTCCTTCTCCTACACTTAGGTTAGGCAGATCCGGTTAGGCAGGATAGATTTGGGTTTGGCAGAGTAGCGTAGAGATGTATCCGTTCATGTTACGCACCAGGCCATATCCCTTGGGAAGGGAGTAATGCCGGAAGGGTTTGCTAGTGATAGTGCACCAACCTGAGAACTTTACCCAGTAAAATGTAGATCCTGTTAAGCTGGATAGAATTGGGTTTGGTGGACTAATGTAGAGATGCATCTGTTCATATTAAGTTCCAAGCCATGCCTCCCTGGGAAGGGAGTAATTCCAGAAGTGTTTGCTGGTGATAGTGCAGCACACTGGGCACTTAACCCGGTAAAATGAATATCCTGTTAGGCAGGATAGAGTTGGGTTTGGTGGACTAGTATAGAGATGCATCGGTTCATATTAAGCACCAAGCCATGCCTCCATGGGAAGGGAGTAATGCCGGAAGGGTTTGCTGGTGATAGTACAACAACCTGGGCAGGTTAACAAGTAAAACAAAGATCTGATTAGATCCCTAGATAGAGTTGGGTTCGGCAGAGCAGTGTAGAGATGCATGCGTTCACGTTCTGCACCAGGCCATGCCCCTTGGGAAGTTTTAATTCTGGAAGGGTTTGCTAGTGATAGTGCAGCAACCTGGGCACTTTACCCAGTAAAATGTAGATCCTGTTAAGCCGGATAGAGTTGAGTTGGTGGAGAAGTGTAGCGATGCATCGGTTCATATTAAGCGCCAAGCCATGCCTCCCTGGGAAGGGAGTAATCCCGGAAGGGTTTGCTGGTGATAGTGCAGCACACTGGGCACTTTACCCAGGAAAATGAAGATCCTGTTAGGCAGGATAGAGTTGGGTTTGGTGGACTAGTGTAGAAATGCGTCTTTTCATATTAAGCGCCAAGCCATGCCTCCATGGGAAGGGAGTAATGCCGGAAAGGTTTGCTGGTGATAGTACAGCAACCTGGGCACTTTACCCGGTAAAATGGAGATCCTGTTAGGCAGGATAGAGTTGGGTTTGGTGGACTAGTGTAGAGATGCATCTGTTCATATTAGGTGCCAAGCCATGCTTCCCTGGGAAGGGAGTAATTCCAGAAGGGATTGCTGGTTATAGTGCAGCACACTGGGCACTTAACCCGGTAAAATGAATATCCTGTTAGGCAGGATAGAGTTTGGTTTGGTGGACTAGTGTAGAGATGCGTCTGTTCATATTAAGCACCAAGCCATGCGTCCATGGGAAGGTAGTAATTCCGGAAGGTTTTGCTGGTGATAGTACAGCAACCTGGGCAGGTTAAACCAGTAAAACAAAGATCTGATTAGATCCCAAGATAGACTTGGGTTTGGCAGAGCAGTGTAGAGATGCATCCGTTCACATTATGTGCCAGGCCATGTCCCTTGGGAAGGATTAATTCCGTAAGGGTTTGCTGGTGATAGTGCAGCACACTGGGCACTTTACCCGGTAAAATGAAGATCCTGTTAGGCAGGATATAGTTGGCTTTGGTGGATTAGTATAGAAATGCGTCTTTTCATATTAAGCACCAAGCCATGCCTCCATGGGAAGGAGTTTGCTGGTGATAGTACAGCAACCTGGGCAGGTTAAACCAGTAAAACGTAGATCTGATTAGATCGAGTTGGGTTCGGCAGAGCAGTGTAGAGATGCATTCATTCACATTATGTGCCAGGCCATGTCCCTTGGAAAGTGAATAACTCGAAGTATAACTAGATTAAAAAAGTATTTCTAAGAAGGCATTGAGGAATTCTATGTGATTTATCTTTTTTTTTTTTGGCCTCTACTGTTCGTTCCGGAATTTAGGAGCGAGTCATTTCTAGTCCTCCCGCATGGTAATCCATTATTTTTGTCTTCACATAACCGTAACTTTTGATGCTTTCTTCTTGTAACAAATTTGTTCTACAAAATAAACTGAACCCGGGACAGCCACAAGAGCTAGAGTTTATCATTTTTGGCTTCTTCCAAAAGCCATTTCTTTTTATGTGAAGAATTTGTCATTTTTTTTTTTTCCGTTTTGATGTCCGAAGACAAAGTTAAAAGCTCCGCAGATAGCAATTCACACATCTATCATGTTTATTTTGGCTCAGGCAGCCATTCATTTTGTTTTCGAAGAATGACCTTTAGGGGTTACAATATTTTTGAGCTAAGCTGGTCTTGTCAGATGGCTGATTATATGGTGGAAGCCAGTTGCCTTTTTTTTTTTTTTTTTAATTCTTTTAGCATCTGTGGTCTCAGTGCTGAAGTTATCTGAGAGCACTCAGTGCTTAGCCCGAGCCTTCCGATCTCCGTGTCTGGGTACTGTAGCGCAGTCTGGGATCCTGGCTGATCTTGGCAGTGCATGAGAAGGGAGGAGGAGAGGAGGGTTTGCAGAGGACCACACTCTCACAAAGGCATTTTCTCCATTCTGCAGCAAAGTGAGCTGCAGTCCTCCTGCAGGACTCCTCCAGACCTTGTGACTCAAGTCAGGTAAATCATCTCTTAGGCATTTTGAATTTTTTTTTTCTTCTTTGCAGTGTAACTATTAGAAGCCCTAAAAATTTGCTTATTACAATTTTTTTGATTGTGTTAATTGCAATCATTGCAATTTTTAAATGCATGTAGAGAAGACAGATTTTTAGAAGGGATGCTTTGCTTTTTTAGTTATAAGGGCTGCTATTGAATGTAGGCTCAGGTGTCCTTTATTCTGTGTCCTAGAAGCACGCTGCAGATATATAATGCAGAGCTGCTGGATGACTCTGAAAGAATGCAGACGGCATCTTTTCAATTAACTACATTTATATGCAAGGAAAGCAGGCTAAAGTACTCCTATGTAGCTGTGCTTGTAGAGATGATTTATGCCAGACTGCAGCTCTATATATTATTCAGAACCGTATGCTCTTTAAATGGAGTAGGGGCATTAAGCTAATTTTGGTAGCAAGGGCAGCTTAATCTTAAAGTGAAAGTTGACTGGCTTCATCTGACTTTGCAGGAATGATAGATAAGGACCCTTGTGAGACAGCAACTGTGAAAATGCAGGGATGCAGTTATCGGCTGGATACTGTACAAACGTTGTCACATTCTTTCCTCTCAGCTGCTCTGGTATCTAGTGTGGAAGTGTAATGATGGAGTGGGATTGCCTCGGCTAGAGGACGGGAGAACCCACATGACCCAGGCTTCCTGATGACTGCACCTTTTTGTCCTACGTTCCCTTACAGAGCTTCGCCCACGATCTTTCGAACATGGCAGGAGATTGGTTCGGCACTGCTCTGTAGAAAAGTTAAAGGGAACAGGTCCAGCTTGACGGGAGTTCTATCAAGACTAGCCACAGGATCCTCTGCAGAATCGCGACGGAGACGCAGGCATGGTTCTGATATCCTTGGCCATCTAAAAATGAACTCTTCCTCAGAGGGAAATATCAGCAGTTTATTCTGTTTATTGGGAGTAGGAGCTCATGAATCCATTCCAGTTTGCCTTCTCGAAGTGGGAATCATCATCTTCCTGACTGTGCTAATCATCTCGGGCAATTTGATTGTTATCTTTGTTTTCCATTGTGCCCCTTTGCTCAACCACCACACCACCAGTTACTTCATCCAGACGATGGCCTATGCTGACCTTCTAGTCGGAGTTAGCTGCTTGGTACCATCTTTCTCTTTGCTGCACCATAGTGTCCTTCTACCGGAGCAAATCGTGTGCAAAATGTTTGGTTATGTAGTGTCCGTGCTCAAAAGCGTCTCCATGATGTCTTTGGCCTGTATCAGCATCGATCGGTACATAGCTATAACCAAGCCACTGACCTACAACACTTTAGTGACGGCGTGCCGCCTTCGCTTTTGCATTCTGTTGCTCTGGGTGTACTCCTGTGCCATATTCCTGCCTTCCTTCCTAGGCTGGGGAAAACCTGGATATCACGGAGATGTCTTCCAGTGGTGTGCCGTGTTCTGGCCCACCAACCCGTACTTCACTTCTTTCATCGTGGTTATGCTTTATGCCCCAGCAGCTACTACCGTTTGTTTCACTTACTTCAACATTTTCCGCATTTGCCAGCATCACACCAAGGAGATCAACGAAAGGCGCGTACGATTCAGCACCACAGAAACGGACCCAGCCCAAAGCCAACCTAGCCCAGAGAAACGATATGCGACTGTCCTTTTTCGCATCACCAGTGTTTTCTATATACTGTGGTTACCCTACATCATCTACTTTCTCCTGGAGAGTTCCAAAGTCTACTCCAACCTGACTGCTTCCTTTCTCACCACCTGGTTGGCCATCAGTAACAGTTTCTGTAACTGTGTGATCTACAGTATGTCCAACAGTGTTTTCCAGAAAGGCCTGAAGCGTCTTTCTGGAGCCATTTGTGCCTCTTGTTCTAGACGAGGGGAAACACGCGAAGTAACAGGTGCTTCCATTAAAAGAACAATGGATACCAGACAATGGGAAACGCGTGAAGTACCAAGTACTTCCAGTAAAAGGCCGATGGATAGCAGAAAAGGGGAAACATGTAAAGGACCTGGTGCTTCCAGTAAAAGACCAGTGGATACCAGACAAGGGGAAATGCTTGAAGGACCTGGTGCTTCCAGTAAAAGACCAGTGGATACCAGACAAGGGGAAATGCTTGAAGGACCTGTTGCTTCCAGTAAAAGACCAGTGGATACCAGACAAGGGGAAATGCTTGAAGGACCTGGTACTTCCAATAAAAGACTAATGGATACCAGACAAAGCGAAACACGTGAAGTACCAGCTACTTTCAGTAAAGGGCAAATGGATACCAGACAAGGGGAAACGTATGAAGGACTGGGTACTTCCAAAAAAAGACCAATGGATACCAGACAAGGGAAAATGTTTGAAGGACCTAGTACTTCCAGTAAAAGACCAGTAGATACCAGACAATGCGAAACACGTGTTGTACCCAGTACTTTCAGTAAAAAAACAACAGATACTAGACAACGGGAAACGCGTGAGGTACCTAGTACTTCCAGTAAAAGGCCGATGGACACCAGACAAGGGGAAATGTGTGAAGGACCTGGTTCTTCTAGTAAAAGACCAAAGGATACCAGACTGGGGGAAACGTGTGAAGAACCAGGTCCTTCCTATAAAAGACCAACGGATACCTGCAACCCATAAGAATCACGAGCCATGTGTTCATTGGTTGTTCCATAGACCAAATAAAATTTACACCACTGTGTACTCATCCAAGGGGAGCAATAAAAGAACCTTTCTAATCCAAGGTTACATCGAGTGCTTTAGTCCCATGGTGGACCTCTTCTTTAGCTCTCTGTTTTTTTTCTAGGTACATTTTTGGAGCTTATGGTAGGTTCTCTTTATTTGATTTGCCTGCACTGTGCTAGACCTTTGGGGATTCAGCCATTTTTTTTTTATTCTGCCAGCTCCGTAACTGATTTATAAGCTCCAAAAATTGCAAGTGAGACGTATTGCTGCTTCGGGCTCATTATCTGCAGATAGAATTGTAACTTTCGTGTGGTCTCTCCAGCGTCTCACTTCAGGAGCCGTTTTATTTGGGTTTCCACTCAAGATGGATCTATTTGTTAGTGTGATGGATTACGCTCATTGTGACCTGACGCTTGACACAGCCTTGTGTGCGCTCCTTCATAGACGGCAGAAGCCCGGCACCCTTCCTTTAAGGAGTGATTGCAATAGAAGCAGCTTGTTTGTAATATATGGGCATCTTTATTTTGTTACACAGTTTTGTTCAATTTGGTTTTAACCAAATTTAATGCAATATTTTTCTAAGTGAAAAAAAATTATATAATATATATATTAATGATATTTAAAAAAAAAAAAAAATGCTGAACACTGGAATCTTTTTAGCATAATTTAAATCTATTTTACTTAATGTCTTTATACCGGTTGTGTGTTAGGGGCATAGTCATACCAAATGTTTTATTGGATAGGGCAGACTTATCGAACTTGTCTTCTGTAAACCTTTTGGTGCCCATTGGGTCTCCGAAGCTAAATGAGGCCCCAAACTGCTGTATAGCTATTAAAAGTTTAAATCTTTCAATATTTGTTAGCTTTTGTAGATCCTGACTGGTTTAAAGTGTAGGTCCAGACACTACTTTTTTTTTTTTTTTTTAATGGTATATGTGGGTTTTTTGTGTATTTTTTAGGAGAGTAGAAGGTGGCTCGATGGATTATCGGTTAGGCCGATATTCACTTTTTTGAAAGTATCGGTATCGGCCACAAACTTGGCCGATATGACCGATATTTTCTTAAGGTAGGGCCTATTGGGCTGCCTCCGGAGGGGAAAGGGAAGGGGGGGGGTATGGTTATTAGAACGCCGTCTTATTACATAGAGCAGGGTTCTTCTGCTTACCCGGCGTGGACGCTGTCATACGAAGTCCTGCCTCCTGGACCGGCTCCTACCTATGATAGACAGCACACTGTTGACGTCTATCATAGGAGCCGGTCCAGGAGGCGGGACTTCATATGACAGCGCCCACGCCGGATAAGCAGAAGAACCCTGCTCTGTGTAATCAGGCGGTGCTCTAATCCCCATGCACTGGTCACTCTGCATTGGATGGGGGGCACTGGTGACTCTGCATTGGATGGGGGCACTGGTGACTCTGCATTGGATGGGGACACTGGTCACTCTGCATTGGATGGGGGCACTGGTCACTCTGCATTGGATGGGGGCACTGGTCACTCTGCATTGGATGGGGGCACTGGTTACTCTGCATTGGATGGGGGCACTGGTCACTCTGCATTGGATGGGGGCACTGGTCACTCTGCATTGGATGGGGGCACTAGTCACTTTTTATTGGATGGGGCACTGGTCACTCTTTATTGGATGGGGGCACTGGTCACTCTGCATTGGATAGGGCACTGGTTATTCTGCATTGGATGGGGGGCCCTGGTCACTCTGCATTGGATGGGGGTACTGGTCACCCTGCATTGGATGGGGGCACTGGTCACCCTGCATTGGATGGGGTCACTGGTCACTCTGCATTGAATGGGGGCACTGGTCACTCTGCATTGGATGGGGGCACTTGTTATTCTGCATTGGATGGGGGCACTGGTCACTCTGCATTGGATGGGGGTACTGGTCACTCTGCATTGGATGGGGGCACTGGTCACTCTGCATTGGATGGGGGCACTGGTCACTCTGCATTGGATGGGGGCACTGGTCACTCTGCATTGGATGGGGGCACTGGTCACTCTGCATTGGATGGGGGCACTGGTTATTCTGCATTGGATGGGGGCACTGGTCACTCTGCATTGGATGGGGGCACTGGTTATTCTACGTTGGATGGGGGCACTGGTCACTCTGCATTGAATGGGGACACTGGTCACTCTGCATTGGATGGGGGCACTGGTTATTCTGCATTGGATGGGGGCACTAGTCACTCTGCATTGACGAAGGCACCGGTCACTCTACATTGGATGTGTGATTGAATGTGCAGAATATCAGCCCATATCGGCCAATACTGATACTTTATGACCAAAATATCGGTATCTGTATCGCCCCTGGAAAAACCATATCGGTCTATCCCTAGGCTCGAACCTCTTATCTTTTTATTGCTATTTTTGTCCCTGGTTTTCCCTCCGCTTCCTGTCTGGGAACACAGTTGTCATTGGGTCATAAGGCTGGCCATTAATGGAGCGATTTTTTTTTCATCGCAGGAAAGAAAATCGCTCGATTCCCCCATCAACACAGACCCTTTTTTTTTTTTTTTAAATGGTATACTGTGTTTTTAGTGTGTATTTTTTTTAGGAGAGAAGAAGGTGGCTTGAACCCATTTGCTTTCATTACTATTTGTGGCCCTGGTGCAAATTTCCCTCCACTTCCTTGCTGGGCACAGAGTTGTCACTGGGGCATAAGGCCGGCCATATTGTAAAGAAAATCGCTAGATTCCCCCAATTTACACCGACGTTTTTTTTTTTTTAAATGGTATACTGTATGTGTTTTTTATTTTTTTGGTGTATTTTTTAGGAGAGGAGAAGGTGACTCGAACCCGTTAGCTTTTTGTTGTCCCTGTTGCACACAGTTGTCACTAGGGCATAAGGCCAGCCATAGACGGAGTGATTTTCTTTTGTTGCAGGAAAGAAAATTGCTTGATTCCCCCATCAACACCGACGCTTTTTTTAAATGGTATACTGTATGTGGTTTTTTTTGGGTTTTTTTTTTTTGGTGTATTTTTTAGGGTTGAGTGATTTAGAAAGAAAATCACTAGATTCCCCCATCAACACAGACATTTTTTTTGGTATATGTGTGTTTTTTGGGGGGTATTTTTGTGTATTTTTTAGGAGAGGAGAAGATGGCTTGAACCCATTCGGTTTTTATTGCTACTTGTGTCCCTGTTGCGGGATTTCCCTCCACTTCCTGCCTTGGAACACAGTCACTGGGGCATAAGACCGGCCATAGACAGAGCGATTTTCTTGAATCGTGTGATTCGAGGGAAATCAAGGGAATCCCAATGACACCAATTATGGGGCACAATTCCTCCCACTGACATCAATTATGGGGAAAAATTCCTCCCACTGACACCAATGATGGAACACTATTCCTCCCACTGATACCAATGATGGGGCACTATTCCTCCCACTGATACCAATGATGGGGCACTATTCCTCCCACTGACACCAATGATGGGACACTATTCCTCCCACTGATACCAATGATGGGACACTATTCCTCCCACTGACACCAATGATGGGACACTATTCCTCCCACTGACACCAATGATGGGACACTATTCCTCCCACTGACACCAATGATGGGACACTATTCCTCCCACTGACACCAATGATGGGGCACAATTCCTCCCATAGACACCAATGATGGGGCACAGTTTCTCCCAATGACACCAATGATGGGGCACAATTCCTCCCAATGACACCAATGATGGGGCACAATTCCTCCCAATGACACCAACGATGGGGCACAGTTTCTCCCAATGACACCAACGATGGGGCACAATTCCTCCCAGTGACACCAACGATGGGGCACAGTTCCTCCCAGTGACACCAACGATGGGGCACTATTCTGACTCCACCATCCTTCTGGACAGATCTTAGAGAATGTTGGGCAGCCCAGACTTCCGAAGTGCAGAGGATGGTATTGTCCTCCTCCCGACGAGGTCCTTGGGAACTTGGCAGCCTTACCTTTATGAGTTTTAGCAAAGAACAAGGTCATCACCTTCTGAGATTTGGGTTGCTCCTCATTCCTAGAGATCTTGTTGGCAGGAGAATGATGTCACCGACCCCCCCCCCGTGCTAAGGAAGTCAAGGAAAGGTGAATATATTCTCCAACCCCTTTGTGCCAGCCCCTCCCTGTCTTTTAAAGGGATTCTGATGCCAGGAGGTAGGGCAGGGTTTCTGGTCATGTGATTATCTGTCACATGATCGAAAAGCTCCCGATCCCAGGTAGAGATTAGAAGCTTTTCAGTTAATCTCCAGTAGGACCGCCGTGATTGGCTGACACGTGATTGGAAAGCTCCTGATAACAAATAGAGATTAGGAGCTTTTAGTTAGCTTCCGGTAACTGCGCCTTTAGGTACGCATATACACTTTATTGTAAAAAGTATTGGGACGCCTGCCTTTACACGCACGTTACCTTTACTGGCATCCCAGTCTTAGTCCGTAGGGTTCAATATTGAGTTGGTCCACCCTTTGCAGCTATAACAGCTTCAACTCTTCTGGGAAGGCTGTCCACAAGGTTTAGGAGCGTGTCTATGGGAATGTTTGACCATTCTTCCAGAAGCGCATTTGTGGAGTCAGGCACTGATGTTGGACAAGAAGGCCTGGCTCACAGTTGAAGCTCTAATTTATCTCAAAGGTGTTTATTCAGGGCTCTGTGCAGGCCAGTCAAGTTCCTCCACCCCAAATTCGCTCATCCATGTCTTTATGGACCTTGCTTTGTGCACTGGTCCAAATCATTTGGTGGAGGGGGTATTATGGTGTTGGGTTGTTTTTCAGGGGTTGGGCTTGGCCCCTTAGTTCCAGTGAAGGGAACTCTTAAGGTGTCAGCATACCAAGACATTGTGGACAACTTCATGCTCCCAACTTTGTGGGAACAGTTTGGGGATGGCCCCTTCCTGTTCCAACATGAATGTGCACCAGTGCACAAAGCAAGGTCCATAAAGACATGGATGAGCGAGTCTGGGGTGGAAGAACTTGACTGGTCTGCACAGAGTCCTGCCCTCAACCCGAATAAGAGCGGTGACTGCGAGCCAGTCCTTATCGTCCAACATCAGTGCCTGACCTCACAATATGCGCTCCTGGAAGAATGGTGAAATATTCCAATAGACACACTCCTAAGCCTTGTGAACAGCCTTCCCAGAAGAGTTGAAGCTGTTATAGCTGCAAAGGGTGGGCCAACTCAATATTGAACCCTACGGACTAAGACTGGGATGCCATTAAAGTTCATGTGTGTGTAAAGGCAGGCGTCCCATTTACTTTTGGTAATATAGTGTATGTGGCCTCTCTGTATAGAGGCTGCATACAGGCGTACGGCTGGCGGGAAGAAGCGAACGGTCCATGTTTCTGAGGTTGAATCAATGTGTATATTGCAGCGTTATTATGCTGTAAATCCTTACCTTGGCATTTAAAGTTGAATTTTAGGAATTTAGCTGCTTTGTACAAAGTGAAGACATACTATGAGTTAAGTCCAAGGAGCAGCAAAACATCCCCTGTATTTATCCCTATTATTTATTTCTGACAGGTTTATTGCTCTGCCAGAGAGACACTTGGAATCTGAGAGGGGAGAAACACACAGACCTGCTATGCCTACTCCTCTTGTCTGCTGCCCATTCACAGAAGCCTTTGTATTTTGTGAATGTGTTCCCATAATACCAAGACTTCTGTGATTGGGCAGGAAGAGAGAAGGAGCAGCCATAGCTGATCTGTGTGTCTCTCTCCTCTTAGATCCCTGGAGTGTGTGTCTGGCAAAGCAGCACACCTTTCAGATTTAAGTAATAGAGATAAGTACAGGGAATGCCATGCAGCTCCTTGGAGGGGAGGCATAGCAGCTGCAGCAACTCTCCTTTTTAGGATGCAGAGCTCAGAAGGATCAACCTTGCTTTACCGGATCTAAAGTTATAGCTGACTTTTTGAAGTACTATAAAGCTGTCGTATATAAATAGTAAAGCTAAGCGCAGGAGATGTCATGCACCTTGCTGGACTTAACTCAGTGTGCCTTCATTTTTTTTTTTTTTATTTTATTTTATTTTTTTTTTACAAAGGAGCTAAATTCAGCTTTGAAAATAGTCATAAGATATCTTTTAATCTGTGTGTTAACCATAGAGATTGCCTTTCTTCCAAATGAGTATTTGTATACTTCAACGGACCTAAAACAGCACCTATGTAAAGTTTCCTTAGAAAAGTTTTTTTGCCCGATATTGGGCCGTAGACATAAGAGTTCATAGATGCAGTCACGTTATCCTGTGCGTTTTTGTCATTTCCTAAATGCAGAGTGCTTCTATTCCAGTGTGGAAGGTGATCCATTTCTAAAGCTGGCCATACAATTGGGGCCCATCCCGGCCAAATAGACAGACAACCAGCAGAAGATAGGAGTACATTCCAAAACTGCCCAATTCTAAGACTTCAAAACAGGCTTCAGCTTTTCCTCCTCCCGGACTACACCCCCTCCATAACATGTTTCACCCACTCCGCTTCTACTAATAAGCCCTGGAGTGGGTGAAATGTGTTAGTGGGGCGTGGCCTTAAGAGTAGGAAAGCGTAAGCCCATTGATGTCTTAGAAGCTGGCAATGTTGACATGTGCTCCTATTTTCTGCTTGTTGTCTATCATAACCTTTTTTTTTTTAGCTACCCGTGATTGGCTGAGCAGGTCTCAGCCCAACTCTGTTTTGTTCCAGAAATGGGGCAGGAAGTCCCTGACTCACTGCGGGAACACAGTGTGTAAACTGTATATAGCTGAGGCTACATACAGGTAATACAGTGCACCTGTTAATGCAGTAAATAGTTTGTTTGGACCAGCTTGGTCCTAACAAACTATTTAAATGGGACATTAAACATGGAGTCAGGCTTTATTCACTTGCCTTCCACTTTCACCCCCCTTCTTGCCCAGACCAATGTTCAGCTTTCGTCGCTGTCATGCAGTACTGTACCAATATGACATCTTTATCATTTTTTGAGACAGAGCTTTCTTTTGGTGATATTTAATCACCACTGGGGTTTTTTATTTTATTTATTTTTTTCTAAACAAGAAAAGACCAAAAATGTTGAGTTTCTGTAGTAATTTTTCTCTTTCACTGATGGGCACTGATGAGGCTGCACTGATGGGTAACTAATAGGCTGCACTAGTGGGTACTGGTAGGCTGCACTGATGAAGCTGTACTGATGGGCACCGATAGGCTGCACTGATGATCACTGATGAGGCAGCACTGGTGGGCACTGATGAAGCTTCACTGATGAGGCGGCACTGATGAGGCTGCACTGATGGACTTTGATGAGGCTGCACTGATGGACTTTGATGAGGCTGCAATGATAGGGCTGCTTTGATGAGGCAACACTGATGAGGCAACACTGATGAGGCAACACTGATGAGGCAACACTGATGAGGCATCACTGATGAGGCTGTACTGGTAAAGTGGCACCGATGGGCAATGTTAGGTGGCTCTGATGAGCACTTATAGGCTGCACTGATAGGGCTTCACTGATAATCACTGCAAATGTCCCGTCACAGGATAGCCGGTTATTGGCTTTCCTTTCCTCACATAGTGACAACACTGAGGGAAGAAAATGCAGATAACTGGCTTTTGTTTATAGGATTGGATACAGATGATCACATGTTGAAGGGCTGCTCTGATTGGCCCTTTACCTCGATCTGTAATCAGCTGTACGCTGAAGTGAGAGGGGGGTTGTTCTAGGGTGACATTTTCACAGAACCCAGCTGTAGACCTCTTTTGGCAAGTGGTTAAGCTAGCCGTACACTAAGTTAATTTCAGCCAGTTTCTGATGAACCAGAAGAAATTCTAGCCATGGGTGGCCCTACTGACACCACTCTATCCAACTTCCTTCGATCTTAAAATGAAAGGAGCTGGGCTGAAATTTTTAGCCTGACAAAGGTCTGCAGCCATTGCTTGGGCATACTGACAGCTGCGGGTGCACTGGGAATAGCCAAACTGTTTAGTGTGGATGGAGGAATCATTTGATAGATCTCTCTCCTTCACCCATTGGGCAGAATGAGAGAAATCTAAGAGTGTATGGCCAGCTTTGGACTTTGAACGGGATGGTCTTTTTTTTAAACCGGACTAACTGTATGGTATGGTCAGCCTTACTTTTAATGAAATAATAAAATGGGTGAACTAACTCATCTTTCCAAAAACTGTGTCTATGAATGCAGATAACTGTTTTACCTATAGAAATTGCCATCTGTGGTGATACATAGGCATTCTGTACCTGGCTAAAAAGTGGGACCACCACACATAGACTACATCCACTAAGTCCTATGGATCCCAGCCCAAGAGTTGGCCAAGGCAGCCAGTGATGCATAAGCATTCTGTACTCGTTGGCTAATAAGTGGGACCAGACGTAGACTACATCCACTAAGTTTTATGGATCACAGGCCAAGAGTTGGACAAGGCAGCCAGTGATACATAGGCATTCTGTACTCATTGGCTAATAAGTGGGACCACACGTAGACTACATCCACTAAGTTTTATGGATCCCAACCCAACGGTTGGCCAGGGCAGCCAGTGATACATAGGCATTCTGTACTTGTTGGCTAATAAGTGGGACCACATGAAGACTACATCCACTAAGTCCTATGGATCCCAGGCCAAGAGTTGGCCAAGGCAGCCGGTGATACATAAAGCATTCTGTGCTCATTGGCTAATAAGTGGGACCACACGTAGACTACATCCACTAAGTCCTATGGATCCCAGGCCAAGAGTTGGCCAAGGCAACCGGTGATACATAAGCATTCTGTGCTCGTTGGCTAATAAGTGGGACCACACGTAGACTACATCCACTAAGTCTTATGGATCCCAGCCCAAGAGTTGGACAAGGCAGCCAGTGATACATAGGCATTCTGTACTCATTGGTTAATAAGTGGGACCACACGTAGACTACATCCACTACGTCCTATGGATCCCAGGCCAAGAGTTGGACAAGGCACCCAGTGATACATAAGCATTCTGTACTCATTGGTTAATAAGTGGGACCACACGTAGACTACATCCACTAAGTCCTATGGATCCCAGGCCAAGAGTTGGCCAAGGCAGCCGGTGATACATAAGCATTCTGTGCTCGTTGGCTAATAAGTGGGACCACATGTAGACCATATCCACTATGTCTTATCGATCCCAGCCCAAGAGTTGGCCAAGGCAGCCAGTGATACATAGGCATTCTGTATTGTTTGGCTAATAAGTGGGACCTTACGTAGACTACATCCACTAAGTCTTATGGATCCCAGCTGTAGAGTTGGCCAAGGAAGCCAGTGTCTCTTCCACAGTTCTTCTAAAATTCCACATATAGAGAGCCGTTCAGGACCCGCGGGGACAGTCACCGGCTACCTAAACCTGACAAACCAAAACTTCTAATAAACACTGTATACTGTATGATCTTCTGGTTGAAAAACTGTTAAAGTTGTGATGTCGTGTCTGAAATGATTGTACTGTTTAGATTGAATTCTGTACACCTTGTCAAGCAAAAAAAAAAATACAATTCTTCTCTGACTCTGTTTTGGCATGTTCTTTAATACATCAACTGTTAACAGTAAGCTTAAAATGTTACTAAACCTACAACAGTAAAATCAGGCTGTATATGAAGTAAAGCATGCTCATTATACTCCCTTTGGAACCCAAGGGGTTAATCCTCTGCATCGTGTGAAAAGGCTGTTTGATCCTGTCTTTTTATGATCCTCCCCTTCTTCCAATTTTCCCAATCCATCTCCTGATAAGACAGAGCCTTTGAAGTCACTCTGCCCATGCTCAGTTTGATATGTATTGCTAGAAAGTTTTTATTTTCTTGGTGGGTGCATGTGATCAGCAGAGGGCCAATCAGCACTGTCCAGACAGAGGGTCAGGGGTCCTGCAGCCTCCTAGGACAGTCAGAGGTAAATAAAACTCCTTCTACAAGTTTTAACCAGACACTGATAGAAGTCACAAGACTGCTATATACTGCTGATGATAAAAGGTATTTACCAGTTTATTTTTACTAAAATAATTGCATTTCCATGTTCTGTGTGCTGTGGGAGACCAGATATAGTGACTGCAGAGTCCTGGGGAGACCAGATATAGTGACTGCAGAGTCCTGGGGAGATCAGATATAGTGACTGCAGAGTCCTGGGCAGACCAGATATAGTGACTGCAGAGTCCTGGGCAGACCAGATATAGTGACTGCAGAGTCCTGGGCAGACCAGATATAGTGACTGCAGAGTCCTGGGCAGACCAGATATAGTGACTGCAGAGTCCTGGGCAGACCAGATATAGTGACTGCAGAGTCCTGGGCAGACCAGATATAGTGACTGCAGAGTCCTGGGCAGACCAGATATAGTGACTGCAGAGTCCTGGGCAGACCAGATATAGTGACTGCAGAGTCCTGGGCAGACCAGATATAGTGACTGCAGAGTCCTGGGCAGACCAGATATAGTGACTGCAGAGTCCTGGGCAGACCAGATATAGTGACTGCAGAGTCCTGGGCAGACCAGATATAGTGACTGCAGAGTCCTGGGCAGACCAGATATAGTGACTGCAGAGTCCTGGGCAGACCAGATATAGTGACTGCAGAGTCCTGGGCAGACCAGATATAGTGACTGCAGAGTCCTGGGCAGACCAGATATAGTGACTGCAGAGTCCTGGGCAGACCAGATATAGTGACTGCAGAGTCCTGGGCAGACCAGATATAGTGACTGCAGAGTCCTGGGCAGACCAGATATAGTGACTGCAGAGTCCTGGGCAGACCAGATATAGTGACTGCAGAGTCCTGGGCAGACCAGATATAGTGACTGCAGAGTCCTGGGCAGACCAGATATAGTGACTGCAGAGTCCTGGGCAGACCAGATATAGTGACTGCAGAGTCCTGGGCAGACCAGATATAGTGACTGCAGAGTCCTGGGCAGACCAGATATAGTGACTGCAGAGTCCTGGGCAGACCAGATATAGTGAATCCAGGGTCCTGGGGAGACCAGATATAGTGGAGGCAGAGTCTTGGGGAGATCAGATATAGTGACTGCAGAGTCCTGGGCAGACCAGATATAGTGAATCCAGGGTCCTGGGGGGGATCAGATATAGTGAATGCAGAGTCCTGGGGAGATCAGATATAGGGACTGCAGAGTCCTGGGGAGAACAGATATAGTGAATGCAGAGTCCTGGGGAGACCAGCAGGTTCAGCATACAGATGTGATTGACAGCCTCAGCACTGTTTCCTGTGTGAAGGGAGGGGCTGTCCCTTCCCTCCCCTCCCCTCCAATCAGCTCTCAGAGCTCTCCCCGCTAAGCTCTGCAGAGTGTAACGAGATCTCCGCCCCTTTTTTCCTGGCCGCTTAGATGAGCTGTATAAATTCTGGACTTGGAACGGATGTATGGAAGACTGCAGATAAACAGGAACAACTTATGTAGGAGGATTTGTTTTATCTCTGGATATCACCTGAGGCCAGTTTCTTCCCTGGGTATATATGGAGGGAATTACAACCACTTTAAATGACCTGGAATTTGTTCGGTTCGAAAGCAATTGGTTAGATTGCTCTCGTGCAAATCAAAATTATTAGTGCAGTCCCATCCACTTGAATGGGTCGGGCTCGGCAGGCGGGCTATCATTTCTGCTGCGGCCGCAAAGCATCACATAAAGCGTGTATATCCCTTCCGCCGCTGCCTCTGGACGGCCTTCCCAGAAGAGTTGAAGCTGTTATAGCTGCAAAGGGTGGGCCAACTCAATATTGAACCCTACGGACTAAGCCTGGGTAAAGTTCAGGACATGGTCAAGGCAGGCGTCCCAAAACTTTTGACAATATAGTGTATGTTTTTTTTTATTTTATTTTTTTATAATTTTTATGTTACAGATTTTCTTTCTATGTAGGCCATGAGTTCAGCTTTAATTTTGCTCAGTGAGATGCCGGACTTTCCTAATACATTATTCATCGGTCATAATGTGCTTCTTATGTTCACTGAATTGGTAATCTTCCCAGTAATGCATCATGTATGCCGGTGACAGGGCAGTGGGCATTGCTACTCCCTGGAATCCTTCTTTTTTTTTTTTTTTTTTTTTTGGGGGGGGGGGGGGGGTTCTGTTTTTTTTTTTTTTTTTTTTTTTTTTTTTTTAATTTAATTAAATTAACAATCCACAATGCAATACAGCTGTTGACCACACTGCTTTTTATACACATTTTTTATTATTATTATTTTTGCCAAAGAACACTCAAGACATTTGCCTGTGGGGCAACATCAACCTTAAAAGGGAAGAGAATTTCAGAGGAAGCCGATTTCACTGGGGACTTTTTATATTTAGAAGCACAATATAACACTCTATGGGTTAGAAAAAAAAAATGCGCTCTATAGACGAGCTGGGTGGGACTGGGGGGACTGGAGCTCAGGGACACTGACCAGTTTAAAAGCAAACCCAGTGTTTAGAAAAGTCCATTCTATGGAAGTTTATAACAATCGTCCTGTTGGAGTGATTGTTGAGGATGGAGATAATGAGGCGGATACATAGAAATGTCTGGATGGGAGACAAAGCCTGGAAGTGTAACTATTCTCTACAAGGTTCTAAATTAACGTTGTAGACATTTTTATGTTTATTTTGTTCCAGACAGAAGGGGGTGGGGCTTCTTAAATATTCATTTCGGCATTCATGTGGGTGGTGTGGCTTTTATGGGTGTCCAAATGTTGGACGTTTTCCTCTATGGAGAAGTATTTGAGCGGACGATTGTATGTGAGGCAGAGAAGTGTTGAGAAACAAATAAATAAAAAATACTTGACCTGCATAACTCAGGATACATTTTTGTACACTTCTATATACAGCAAAACAATTCTCGCGCTCACCCAAATACAACGTGCAACAAATACAAATAAAAAGCGCTATACTGCAAAAAAAAATTTGCTCATATATGGAGACTGCTCTAAAATAAGCCCATCGAATTAGGGATTCCCCAATACCAAGTATTTTTACGAGTACTCGTTAAACCCCGAAACGGATACTTTGCAGTGTGATTTGCGCCCATCCGAAATGAATGGGCGCAAAACTGCAAAGACCTGCATGCGATTTGAACAGGAATGCGGTGCAGGAAACCTCCCTGCATGATGAGTCCCCAACGACTGTGGACATCTGCAGCTGCTGCTGCCTCTTCCATGGCTTTTTTCACCCACAGCCTCCAGCGGCTCCCTCTCCCCACAGCCTCCGGCGGCTCCCTCTCTCCACAGCAGCTCCCTCTCTCCGCAGCCTCCAGTGGCTCCCTCTCTCCACAGCCTCCAGCGGCTCCCTCTCTCCGCAGCCTCCAGCGGCTCTCTCTCTCCGCAGCCTCCAGCGGCTCTTTCTCCGCAGCCTCCAGCGGCTCTCTCTCCGCAGCCTCCTGCGTCTCTCTCTCCGCAGCCTCCAGCGTCTCTCTCTCCGCAGCCTCCGGCGGCTCCCTCTCCCCACAGCCTCTCTCTCCCCACAGCCTCT
The DNA here is from genome assembly GCF_965119305.1 of Pelophylax lessonae. Lineage (NCBI taxonomy): Eukaryota > Metazoa > Chordata > Amphibia > Anura > Ranidae > Pelophylax > Pelophylax lessonae. The sequence continues at coordinate 292,142,955 of NC_138774.1, forward strand.
GGCGGCTCCCTCTTTCCAGAGCCTCTGGCGGCTCCCTCTTTCCAGAGCCTCTGGCGGCTCCCTCTCTCCAGAGCCTCCAGCGGCTCCCTCTCTCCAGAGCCTCCAGCGGCTCCCTCTCCCCACAGCCTGCAGCCGCTCTCGCTCCCCACAGCCTGCAGCCGCTCCCCACAGCCTCCAGCGGCTCCCTCTCCCCACTGCCTCCAGCGGCTCCCGCTCCCCGCAGCCTCCAGCCGGCTCCCGCTCCCCGCAGCCTCCAGCCGGCTCCCGCTCCCCGCAGCCTCCAGCCGCTCCCCGCAGCCTCCAGCCGCTCCCGCTCCCCGCAGCCTTCAGCGGCTCTCTCTCTCTCCGCAGCCTCTGGCGGCTCCCTCTCCCCACAGCCTCTTTCTCCCCACAGCCTCTGGCGGCTCCCTCTTTCCAGAGCCTCTGGCGGCTCCCTCTTTCCAGAGCCTCCAGCGGCTCCCTCTCTCCAGAGCCTCCAGCGGCTCCCTCTCTCCAGAGCCTCCAGCGGCTCCCTCTCCCCACAGCCTGCAGCCGCTTTCGCTCCCCACAGCTTCCAGCGGCTCCCTCTCCCCACTGCCTCCAGCGGCTCCCTCTCCCCGCAGCCTCCAGCCGCTCCCGCTCCCCGCAGCCTCCAGCCGCTCCCGCTCCCCGCAGCCTCCAGCCGCTCCCGCTCCCCGCAGCCTCCAGCCGCTCCCGCTCCCCGCAGCCTCCAGCCGCTCCCGCTCCCGACAGCCTCCAGCCGCTCCCGCTCCCCATAGCCTCCAGCTGCTCCCGCTCCCCACAGCCTCCAGCCGCTCCCCACAGCCTCCAGCCGCTCCCCACAGCCTCCAGCCGCTCCCGCTTCCCATAGCCTCCAGCCGCTCCTGCTCCCCACAGCCTCCAGCGGCTCCCTCTTCCCACAGCCTTTAGCAGCTCCCTCTTCCCACAGGCTTTAGCAGCTCCCTCCATACAATCTTGTCTCGGAGGTCTACAGACAATTCCTTGGACTTCATGGCTTGGTTTGTGCTCTGACATGCTCTGCTACCTGTGGGACCTTCTATAGACAGGTGTGTGCCTTTCCAAATCCTTTCCAATCAAGTTGTAGAAACATCTCAAGGATGATCAGTGGAAACAGGATTCACCTGAACTCAATTCTGAGTGCGATGGCAAAGGGTGTGAATACTTATGTACATGGGATTTTTTTTTTCCTTTTTTTTTTTAATAAATTTGCAAAGATTTTAAACAAACAAACTTCTTTCAGATTGTCATTATGGGGGATTGTTTGTAGAATTTTGAGGAAAATAATGAATTTAATACATTTTGGAATAAGGCTGTAACAAGAAAATGTGTAAAAAGTGAAGCGCTGTGAGTACTTTCCGGATTCATTGTAGAAATTCACGTCCACCTCCCCCGCTGTTTAATACGCCGGCACAGAGGTGGTTAAGTTTGAAACCAATCTCCACCAATGTCAAGGGTTTATTTTAATTTCTTGGTAGGCAGTTAAATTACAAGGGTATTTACTGATTAAACGGCATAAATAGCTTTAAGACGTTCATGACCATGACACAGGGCTTTCCATCATTTAAATAATGGCCTAATTTCTTTTATTTTAGGCTAATCTGCATTATATACGCTCTATTATAAAGCTTTGATCTAATTCTTTTTTTCTCAGCGTGTTTTTTTCCAGCCAGTATTTATTTTGTGGATTCCAAACCCCAAATCACTTGATTTGATAGAATTATGACGAGCAAAGATCTCGTTAAACAGTGTGTAAATATCGGGTGGGGAAAATACATAAGTGGTGTGATAAATCATTGGTTAGTTTTAAGAGTTCGTTATTTTTTGAGTTTTACAGAAAAAAATATTTTTTTTTTACATTTTTTTTTATTTTTTTAATAACACAGACCCTATTTCTATATTCATTTCATTTAAAGTTGAATTAACAGGGGGTAAAAAGTGTGTTAGAATATTTTTTTCTATTTAAAAAAAAAAATCATGAACCCTATTTCTTATTTTTTAACTTTTTGGTTTTTTACAGTTAAACAGGAACTAAAAATTTTGAAAAAAAAAAAAGAAAGTAGGTATGAAAAGAAAAAGAGTGTAGGTATTAAAAAGAATAAAGTGTGGGTTTTAATAAATATATATAAATTATAATATTTTTCTTTTTTTTTCCTTTTTGAATAAAGAGAAATTTCCTTTTTTATTTATTTTACTAACACGAAGTAAAAAATGTTAAAAAAGAATGTAGGTGTTAAAAGAAGAAAAAAAGTGGATGTATATAAACAAAAAAAAAAAAAAAAAAATGGGTTTAACAAGAAGTAAAAAAAAAATGTAAAAAAAAGAGGTAGGTGTTTTTTTTTTTAATCTTTTTTTATAAATTTTTTAATAACCAACAAGTCATACAAAACATACAGAACATATAAAAATAATAATCACAATATCAAAATCTATGGTCTAAAGCAGGCATGTCCAACCTGCGGCCCGGGGGCCACATGCGGCCCAGAACCCCAGGCAATGCGGCCCACTGCCCCCTGACAATTTTTTTTTTTGCTGGGGAGGAAGGAAGTCGGGTCTGGGGCATGGCCACAGCGGCTTCCAACTAACAGTAGGCAGAGGTTGCCTCGGAGGGGAGGGGGGAGGGGAGGGAGGGGAGGCGAGCATGTGTAGTGTTTCTGACTCCTACCACGATGACCACTTCTTCAAATCACTGAAGTGGTGATGGAGGTTAGAGTGTTCCTTTAATATCTCTCAGAAGAAGTAAACCTCTGTATACTGATTCCATTTCATTTGATCATCCTCTAGTTATGTTAACCACTTAAGCCCCGGAAGATTTTACCCCCTTCCTGACCAGGGTTTTTTTTGCAATTTTTTACTGCGTGAATTTAACAGACAATTGCGCGGTCGTGCGACGCTGTACCTAAACTAATTTGACGTCCTTTTTTTCCCACAAATAGAGCTTTTTTTTGGTGGTATTTGATCACCTGTGCGATTTTTACTTTTTGCACTATAAACAAAAAAAAGAGCATAAATTTTGCAAAAACAATATTTTTCACATTTTTTTTATATGAAATTCCCCCCCCCCCCCCAAAAAAAATGTAAAAATCTAAATTTTTTAACATTTTTGGCCAATTTTGTTTTCTGCTACATATGTTTGGTAAAAAAAATCGCAAAAAGCGTATTTTGATTGGTTTGCGCAAAAGTTATTGCGTTAACTAACTAAGGGAAAGATTTCTGTCATTTATGGTGTTTTTTTTTTTTTTAACGAGTAATGGCGGCGATCTGCGACTTTTTTTTTTTTGCGGTACTGCGACATTGCGGCGGACAGATCGGACCCTTGACTGACATTTTTGACACTTTTGGGGTTACCAGTGACATTACTGCAGTAATCAGTGCTATACATATACACTGTTACTGCAAAAATGACACTGGTAGTGAAGGGGTTAACTTTATTTGAGAGGGAGGGGTTATGTGTGTCCCTAGGGGCGTGATTCTTGCTGTGATTGGCTGTGGCTTGAAGTGTAGGAACAGAGATCCACGGTCCTACATAGTAGAACCGTATGATCACTATTCTTACACAGGGGAGAATGACAGGCAGCTTGTTTACATTAGCCGCCTGACTTTCTCCCTCTGCACCGACGATCGGCGAGTGACCGGCGGACATCGGGTCCGCCGGTCACACGCACGGACTTGCTGTGGAACGAGCCGGGATGTCACTTTGCCTGGCCGGGGCTGACTGCCGACGTATATCATCGTGCGGCGGTCGGCAACCGGTTAAAGTGGTGCGGGGGGTGCCGCAGCGCGGGAATGGCGTGGCAGCATTTTATTACTTAAATACCTTAACTATAGTATATATTTTATATGCGGCCCGAGAAAATTTCTCTACACTTAATGTGGCCCAGAGAAGCCAAAAGGTTGGACACCCATGGTCTAAAGTAAGTAAAAAAAAGAAAAGGAAGAAAAGGGGGAGAGAAAAAAAAACAGGGGGGGGGGGGAGTATAATTTCTTAACATCTTATAATGATACAGGCTGGTCTGATTGATTAGTTTTTGTTTTTTTGCTATTACTATAAGAGGTAGATATTTCCGTGTATATCCTAGACTTATTAGACCGTCTCTGCTTCATACCTCTGTATAGGTATTTAAAGCCTTCATGTAAACAGAGAATAAGTCCATTAATCAATTTAAGGGAAAGAGTGTGTTTTGTTCAGAACTACAGATCACTTATCTTTAATTTTCCCAAAGTTTGTTCTAATTCTGCCTTTTAAATACCAATCCGTGTATCTGAAAGGTTCCATAAAATGTTGTATATCCGCTTCTGCGAGTTCTTGCTCTATAAAGGGTTGCCATTTGTCGAAAAACATTTCCGTAGAAGTACAATATTGCAGGACTGTATCCATACGTTCCTTATACAATAATAACCAAAGCTCCCTTTTAAGAGCAGATAGGGTAGGGGGGCTAGGCTGGATCCATGATTTTAGAATGGTCCTCTTAGCCGCCAAGAAACATAAATGTGTCCACGTGGGGACAGTAGGCAGTGGGTTTGTCTTAGCAATGTTGTTTGGCAAGTTAATTTCAAATAGCATAAGGTGCAGAGATTTCCGTAGGCAGGTTTTCATTACCATATTGGCATAGTGCGCCGCTCTATCCCAAAATGGGATCACTCTAGAACAGTGCCAGAATCTATGGGCCAATGTTGGCCTCATTGACGAACAGAGAGGACATATAGCTTTAGTTCTTTTATCTTTAGTAAAGAGGGCTGGGATATAGGCTTTACGGATAAATTTAAAATGGGTCTCTCTCCTTTTTTTGTAGGTGTTAAACGAAAAAAAAAGAGTGTGGTTGTTAAAAAACAAAAAACAAAATTAGGGGTATATAAAAAAAAAGAGCATTGGAGGGATACTGCAGGTACACATTGGTCACTAGAGCCTTAGGGAGTTACTGCAGGTACACATTCGTAACTAGAGCCTTGGGGGGTTACTGCAGGTTCCCCTTTGTCCACTAGAGCCTTGGGGAGATACTGCAGGAACACAATCACTAGAGCCTCAAGGAGAATACTGGGGAGGGAGATACTGCAGATACACATGGTCACTAAAGCATCAAGAACATACTTCAGATACACATTGGTCACTAGAGCCTTGGTGAGATACTGCAGATACACATGGTCACTAGAGCCTCAAGAACATACTTCAGATACACATTGGTCACTAGAGCCTTGGGGAGATACTGTAGGTACACATTGGCCACTAGAGCCTTGGAGAGATACTGCAGGTATACTTTGGCCACTAGAGCCTTGGGTAGATACTGCAGATACACATTGGCTTCTAGAGCCTTGGGGAGATACTGCAGGTACACATTGGCTTCTAGAGCCTTGGGGAGATGCTGCAGGTACACATTGGCCACTAGAGCCTTGGGTAGATACTGCAGATACACATTGGCTTCTAGAGCCTTGGGGAGATACTGCAGATACACATTGGCTTCTAGAGCCTTGGGGAGATACTGCAGGTACACATTGGCCACTAGAGCCTCAAGAACATACTTCAGATACACATTGGTCACTAGAGCCTTGGGGAGATACTGTAGGTACACATTGGCCACTAGAGCCTTGGGGAGATACTGCGGGTATACTTTGGCCACTAGAGCCTTGGTGAGATACTGCAGGTATACATTGGCCACTAGAGCCTTGGGTAGATACTGCAGATACACATTGGCTTCTAGAGCCTTGGGGAGATACTGCAGGTACACATTGGCTTCTAGAGCCTTGGGGCGATACTGCAGGTACACATTGGCCACTAGATCCTTGGGTAGATACTGCAGATACACATTGGCTTCTAGAGCCTTGGGGAGATACTGCAGATACACATTGGCTTCTAGAGCCTTGGGGAGATACTGCAGGTACACATTGGCAGCTTGAGCCTTGGGGAGATACTGCAGGTATACATTGGCCACTAGAGCCTTGAGGAGATACTGCAGGTATACATTGGCCACTAGAGCCTTGGAGAGATACTACAGGTACACTTTGGCCACTAGAGCCTTGGGGAGATACTGCAGGTACACATTGACCACTAGAGCCTTGGTGAGATACTGCAGGTACACATTGACCACTAGAGCCTTGGTGAGATACTGCAGGTACACATTGACCACTAGAGCCTTGGAGAGATACTACAGGTACACGTTGGCCACTAGAGCCTTGGGAAGATACTGTAGGTACACATTGGCCACTAGAGCCTGGGGTAGATACTGCAGGTAGACATTGGCCACTAGAGCCTTGAGTAGATACTTCAGGTAGACATTGGCCACTAGAGCCTTGGAGAGATACTGCAGGTACACATTGGCCACTAGAGCCTTGGGGAGATACTGCAGGTACGCATTGGCCACTAGAGCCTTGGGTAGATACTGCAGGTAGACATTGGCCACTAGAGCCTCTGGGAGATACTGCAGGTACACATTGGCCACTAGACACTTGGGTATATACTGTAGTTACACTTTTTGGCCACTGGAGCCTTGGAGAGATACTGTAGGTACACATTGGCCACTAGAGTCTTGCGGAGATAATGCAGGTATACATTGGTCACTAAAGCTTTGGGGAGATACTGCAGGTACACATTTTGGCCACTGGAGCCTTGGAGAGATACTGCAGGTATACATTGACCACTAGAGCCTTGGAGAATATACTGCATGTGCACATTGGTCACTAGAGCCTTGAGGAGATACTGCAGATACCCAATAGCTTTTTGAGCCTTGGGGAGATGCTGCAGGTAAACACTGGTCACTAGAGCCTTGGGGAGATACTGCAGGTACACATTGGTCACTAGAGCCTTGGGGAGATACTGCAGGTACACATTGGCCACTAGAGCCTTGGGGAGATACTGCAGGTATACATTGGGCACTAGAGCCTTGGGAAGATACTGCAGGTACACATTGGCCACTAGAGCCTTGGGGAGATACTGCAGGTACACATTGGTCACTAGAGCCTTGGAGAGATACTACAGATACACATTGGCTTCTTGAGCCTTGGGGAGATGCTGCAGGCAAACATTGGTCACTCGAGCCTTGGGGAGATACTGCAGGTACACATTGGCCACTAGAGCCTTGGAGAGATACTGCAGGTACACATTTTGGCCACTAGGGCTTTGGAGAGATACTGCAGGTACACATTGGCCACTAGAGCCTTGGAGAGATACTACAGATAGACATTGGCTTCTTGAGCCTTGGGGAGATGCTGCAGGCAAACATTGGTCACTCGAGCCTTGGGGAGATACTGCAGGTACACATTGGCCACTAGACACTTGGGTAGATACTGTAGTTACACTTTTTGGCCACTGGAGCCTTGGGGAGATACTGCAGGTACACATTGGCCACTACAGCTTTTGGCCACGAGGGCTTTGGAGAGATACTGCAGGTACACATTGGCTACTAGAGCCTTGGGGAGATACTGAAGGTGCACATTGGCCACTAGAGCCTTGGAGAGATACTGCAGGTATACATTGGGCACTAGAGCCTTGGGGAGATACTGAAGGTGCACATTGGCCACTAGAGCCTTGGAGAGATACTGCACTAGGGCTTTGGGGAGATACTGCAGGTACACATTTTGCCCTCTAGGGCTTTGGAGAGATACTGCAGGTACACATGGCCACTAGTGCCTTCGGGAGATACTGAAGGTGCACATTGGCCACTAGAGCCTTGGGGAGATACTTCAGGTAGACATTGGCCACTAAAGCCTTGGAGAGATACTGCAGGTACACATTGGCTACTGGAGCCTTGGAGAGATACTGCAGGTACACATTGGTCACTAGAGCCTTGGGGAGATACTGCAGGTACACATTGGTCACTAGAGCCTTGGGGAGATACTGCAGGTACACATTGGTCACTAGAGCCTTTGGGAGATACTGCAGGTACACATTGGTCACTAGAGCCTTGGGGAGATACTGCAGGTACACATTGGCCACTACAGCCTTGGAGAGATACTGCAGGTACACATTGGCCACTAGAGCCTCGGTAGATACTGCAGGTACACATTGGCCACTAGAGCCTTGGAGAGATACTGCATGTACACATTGGCCACTAGAGCCTCGGGAGATACTGCAGGTACATATTGGCCACTAGAGCCTCGGGAGATACTGCAGGTACACATTGGCCACTAGAGCCTTGGGAGATACTGCAGGTACACATTGGCCACTAGAGCCTCGGGAGATACTGCAGGTACACATTGGCCACTAGAGCCTTGTGGAGATACTGCAGGTACACATTGGCCACTAGAGCCTTGTGGAGATTCTGCAAGTACACATTGGTCACTAGAGCCTTGGGGAGATACTGCAGGTACACATTGGTCACTAGAGTCTTGGGTGGATACTTCAGGTAGATATTGGTCACTAGAGCCTTGGGGAGATACTGCAGGTACACATTGGCCACTAGAGCCTTGAGGAGGTACTGCAGGTACACATTGGCCACTAGAGCCTTGGGGAGATACTACAGGTACACCTTGGCCACTAGAGCCTTGAGGAGGTACTGCAGGTACACATTGGCCACTAAAGCCTTGGGGAGATACTGCAGGTACACATTGGCCACTAGAGCCTTGAGGAGGTACTGCAGGTACACATTGGCTACTAGAGCCTTGGGGAGGTACTGCAAGTACACATTGGCCACTAGAGCCTTGGGGAGATACTGCAGGTACACATTGGCCACTAGAGCCTTGGGGAGGTACTGCAGGTTCACATTGGCCACTAGAGCCTTGGAGAGATACTCTAGGTACACATTGGCCACTAGAGCCTTGGGGAGGTACTGCAGGTACACATTGGCCACTAGAGCCTTGGGGAGATACTGCAGGTACACATTGGCCACTAGAGCCTTGGGGAGGTACTGCAGGTACACATTGGCCACTAGAGCCTTGGGGAGGTACTGCAGGTACACATTGGCCACTAGAGCCTTGGGGAGATACTGCAGGTACACATTGGCCACTAGAGCCTTGGGGAGGTACTGCAGGTACACATTGGCCACTAGAGCCTTGGAGAGATACTGTAGGTACACATTGGCCACTAGAGCCTTGGAGAGATACTGCAGGTACACATTGGCCACTAGAGCTTTGGGGAGATACTGTAGGTACACATTGGCCACTAGAGCCTTGGGGAGGTACTGCAGGTATACATTGGCCACTAGAGCCTTGGAGAGATACTGCAGGTACACATTGGCCACTAGAGCCTTGGGGAGATGCTGCAGGTACACATTGGCCACTAGAGCCTTGGGGAGGTACTGCAGGTACACATTGGCCACTGGAACCTTGGGGAGGTACTGCAGGTACACATTGGCCACTAGAGTCTTGGGGAGATACTGCAGGTACACATTGGCCACTAGAGCCTTGGGGAGGTGCTGCAGGTACACATTGGCCACTAGAGCCTTGGGGAGGTACTGCAGGTACACATTGGCCACTAGAACCTTGGGGAGGTACTGCAGGTACACATTGGCCACTAGAACCTTGGGGAGGTACTGCAGGTACACATTGGCCACTAGAGTCTTGGGGAGATACTGCAGGTACACATTGGCCACTAGAGCCTTGGGGAGGTGCTGCAGGTACACATTGGCCACTAGAGCCTTGGGGAGATACTGCAGGTACACATTAGCCACTAGAGCCTTGGGGAGATACTGCAGGTACACATTGGTCACTAGAGCCTTGTGGAGATACTTCAGGTACACATTGGTCACTAGAGCCTTGGAGAGATACTGCAGGTACACATTAGCCACTAGAGCCTTGGGTAGATACTGCAGGTACACATTGGTCACTAGAGCCTTGGGGAGATACTGCAGGTACACATTGGCCACTAGAGCCTTGGGGAGATACTGCAGGTACACATTGGCCACTAGAGCCTTGGGGAGATACTGCAGGTACACATTGGCCACTAGAGCCTTGGGGAGGTACTGCAGGTACACATTGGCCACTAGAGCCTTGGGGAGGTACTGCAGGTACACATTGGCCACTAGAGCCTTTGGGAGATACTGCAGGTACACATTGGTCACTAGAGCCTTGGGTAGATACTGCAGGTACACATTGGCCACTAGAGCCTTGGGGAGATACTGCAGGTACACATTGGCCACTAGAGCCTTGGGGAGATACTTCAGGTACACATTGGCCACTAGAGCCTTGGGGAGATACTGTAGGTACACATTGGCCACTAGAGCCTTGGAGAGATACTGCAGGTACACATTGGCCACTAGAGCCTTGGGTGGATATTTCAGGTAGACAGTGGTTTAGTGTGCAGGCAGCGGCTGTTTTGGGCTGCGGTCTTGTGTGGCGGGGGTGGTGTGATGCGTTTCGGTCATTGCACAGCACATGGTCTGCTTCTCTTGCTGTACGGTGACATGCAGGGCCATCCAGAAATGTTTAATGTTATGTAAACATGCTGCATAATATCGCACATCTCTAGAACGCAGGGAAACACCGCTTTCTGGTGTGACATGACGCACAGAAAACATTTTTTATTTCTGTGTCATTGCAATTCCCAGCGTTGATCTGTCAGGAAAAATGCCGGTAACTGCACATAAGTGAATGGGCCCTTCAGCAAAATCATTTTTTTTTTTTTTGATCTGGGGTTCTGGGAAGTGAGGCATGAAGTTAGGGATTTTATTTCTCATGATCTGTTTATTACTCGGCCCGATCTTCCTGTCATTCTGAGACTGCGTTTACAAAGGGTGTGTCCTCTAAAGGGTTTCCTACAGTTCCCACTACCCTTCAAGCTTGAGAAATTGCCCACGGAGCCAGTTCTCACAGTAAGGTATAAAAATAGGAGGAGGTTATCCCATGCCCATGGCACGGCCCGCAGCCCGGGGGCCAAGCTTAGAAAAACACCGGCTTTGTTTTCAATAATTTCTGCCTTGTTATCGCTTCCTCAAGATGGGATCTGATTTGAAAGGAGCACATGGAAGACTTCTGGCAGAGCTTCCTTTATTCTTCTGGTTGCGCACGTGCACGTGAGGCGATAAAACAATCACTTCCTCACGTGCACGGATTTTCAGCACGCTGTTCTCATCAAGCACAGCTGCTGCTTTATCCTGTTGCATGTTTTTAATAACTAGGGACCGAGGATGATGTCATTCTTTCATTGGATGCCTTTCACAGTCTTTTAGGTGTTTCTATACTTTTATTTTTTTTACTTAACCAGTTTTCTTAAGGGTTTTCTAGCAAAAAAAAAAAAATATTTTAATTTGTAAACTACTCAGAACCCCCAAACATTTTATATATATATATTTATTCTTCCATTGGATGCGTTTCACAGTCTTTTAGGGGTTTCTTTAAATGCAAAATTATATTTATTTACTTTTACTTTTTTTACTTTACCAGTTTTCTTAAGGGTTTTCTTGCAAAAAAAAAAAAAAATATTTTAATTTGTAAACTACTCAGAACCCCCAAACATTATATATATATATATATATATATATATATATATATATATATATATATATATATATATATTTTTAGCAGAGGCCGTAGAGAATACAATGGAAATCATTGCAATATTTTTTATCACACCGTATTTGCGCAGCGGTCTTCCAAATGCATTTTTAGGAAAAAATTCACTTTTTTGAATTAAAAAATAAGAAAACAGTAAAGTTAGCCAAATTTTTTTATAATGTGAAAGATAATGTTACGCCGAGTAAATAGATGCCCAACATGTATGGATTGAACGCTGTTTACATATGTGGCCGCGACGTACGTATGCGTTCGCTTCTGCGTGCGACCACGCGGGGATGGGGAGCACTCTAAATTTTTTTTTTTTTATTATTGCTTTTTTTTATTTTTTTTTATTTTTACATTTTCCACTAAATTTTTTTTTTTTTTTTTTATCACTTTTATTCCTATTACAAGGAATGTAAACATCCTTGTATCAGGAATAGTGCATGGCATCTTTATGGAGAGATGTGGGGTCAATAAGACCTCCGATTTCTCCTACAGGCGGGAAAGCCTGAAATAAAAAAAAAATATGTAGTGCGCTCAAATTATTGCTCTCCCTCTAATGATCAAGGCGATACCTCACATGTGTGGTTTGAACACCGTTTACATATGTGGTCGGGACTTGTGTATGCGTTCGCTTCTGCGCGCGAGCTAACGGGGACAGGGCGCTTTAATGTTTTTTTTCTTCCTATTTATTATTATATTTATATTAATATATATTCTTTTATTTTTTTTATTTTTACACAGTTTTAAAAAAAAAAAAAAAGAAATGTTTTGATCATTTTTATTCCTATTAAAAGGAATGTAAATATCTCTTGTAATAGAAATAAGCAGGACAGGACCTCTTTATTGTGAGATCTGGGGGTCAAAAAGACCTCACATCTCACATTAACAAAGAAAAAAAAAAGTCATTTTTTTCATGCTGAAAAAATATTGGCTCTTCAAATTGGTTGCTAGGAGACGACGTTTCTATGACTCTCGAAGGACCGGGCGCAACATTATGATGTCACGTCCGGCCTGGCAGTTGTCAATACTGCCGTGATCTTGGCTACTTAGCCGAGATCATTTTTTTTTTTTCTTTTTTATAGGCTTTCCCGCCTGTAGGAGAAATCTGAGGTCTTATTGACCCCACATCTCTCCATAAAGATGCCAGGCACTATTCCTATTACAAGGGATGTTTACATTCCTTGTTATAGGAATAAAAGTGATCAAAAAAAAATTTAAGGGAAATGTAAAAAATAACAAAATAAACAATAATAAAAAAAAAAATTTAGAGTGCCCCCCGTCCCCGCATGCTCGCACGCAGAAGCGAACGCATGCGTACGTCGTGACCACATATGTAAACAGCGTTCAATCAATACATGTGAGGTATTGCCGCGAACCTTAAAGCGAGAGCGACAATTCTAGCCCAAGACCTGCTCTGTAACTCTAAACTGGTAACCTGTACAAAAATGTTAAAGCGTTGCCTATGGAGATGTTTTAAGTATCGAAGTTTGGCACCATTCCACGAGTGTGCCCAATTTTAAAGCGCGATAGGCTAGGTATCTATTTACTCGGCGAAACATCATCTTTCACTTTATACAAAAAAATGTGGCTTCGCGGTAGGCAAAAAGAACTCCCATGCGGCTTCCTGCACTAAATCAGCGGTGGGCAAAAAGAACTCCCATGCGGCTTCCCGTACTAAAATAGCAGTGGGCAAAAAGAACTCCCATGCGGCTTCCCGCACTAAAATAGCGGTGGGCAAAAAGAACTCCCATGCGGCTTCCCGCACTAAAATAGCGGTGGGCAAAAAGAACTCCCATGCGGTTTCCCGCATTAAATCAGCGGTGGGCCAAAAGAACTCCCATGCGGCTTCCCGCACTTAATCAGTGGTGGGCAAAAAGAACTCCCATGCGGCTTCCCGCACTAAATTAGCGGTGGGCAAAAAGAACTCCCATGCGGCTTCCCGCACTAAATTAGCGGTGGGCAAAAAGAACTCCCATGCGGCTTCCCGCACTAAAATAGCGGTGGGCAAAAAGAACTCCCATGCGGCTTCCCACACTAAATCAGCGGTGGGCAAAAAGAACTCCCATGCGGCTTCCCGCACTAAAATAGCGGCGGGCAAAAAGAACTCCCATGCGGTTTCCCGCATTAAATCAGTGGTGGGCCAAAAGAACTCCCATGCGGCTTCCCGCACTAAATCAGTGGTGGGCAAAAAGAACTCCCATGCGGCTTCCCGCACTAAAATAGCGGTGGGCAAAAAGAACTCCCATGCGGCTTCCCGCACTAAATTAGCAGGGGGCAAAAAGAACTCCCATGTGGCTTCCCGCACTAGTGTATGGGAGCCATGCAACGGGCAGCTCGCCGGATTCCCGGCTTGCGTTCCACCTACACGCGTTTCGTCATTGGCTTAACGTCTTCAGAAGCTGAAAAATTGCTCAGAAACCCAAACATTATATATCATTTTATTTAGCAGAGACCCTAGAGAATAAAAAGGCGGTTGTTGCAATTTTTTATGTCGCACAGCCGATTTTTCAAAAGCTAATTTTTGGGAAAAAATACACCTTAATGAACTCCCATTGAGATTCATTTTTGCATTTCTCTCCTACATGTATTATCATCTTTTTTTTTTTTTTTGCTTATAAAATTACTCTAAAACCCCAAAACATTTTATATATTTTTTTAGACCCTAGAGAATAAAAAGGCGGTTGTTGCAATTTTTTATGTCACAAGTATTTGCGCAGCGATTTTTCAAATGCAGTTTTTTGGGGAAAAAATGCACCCTAATGAATTCCCACCTGGGTCAATTCTTACATTTCTCTCCTACATGTAAAAATCATATTTTTTTCAATAGAAAATTACCTAGAACCCCCAAAAATTATATTTATTTTTTTTTATTAGCAGAGACCCTACAGAATAAAAAGGAGGTTGTTGCAATTTTTTATGTTACATTTTTTATATCCATAAGAGGAGTTAACACAATAGGGAGTATGGAGATAAGAAGACGACCTTGATACCCATAAGAAGGTCACACAATATGGAGTATGGAGGGTCGAAGACAACCTTAATACCCATAAGAAGGCCACACAATATGGAGTCTGGAGGGAAGAAGACTATCCTGATATCCAAAAGAGGAGTTACACAATAGGAGTTACACAATAGGGAGTATGGAGGGAAGAAGATGACCTTGATACCGATATGAAAGTCACACAATATTGAGTATAGAAGGAAGAAGAGGGCCTTGATACCCATAAGAGGAGTCGCACAATATGGAGTATGGAGGGAAGAAGATAACCTAGATACCCATAAGGTCACACAATATGGAGTATGGAGGGAAGGAGACGACTATGATACCCATAAGAGGAGTCACACAATATGGAGTATGGAGGGAAGAAGACTGTCCTTATATCCATAGGAGGAGTTACACAATAGGGAGTATGGAGGTAAGAAGACGACCTTGATACCCATAAGAAGGCCACACAATATGGAGTATAGAGGGATGAAGACTTTCCTGATACCCATAGAAGGAGTCACACAATATGGAGTATGGAGGGAAGAAGACGACTATGATACCCATCAGAGGACTCACACAATATGGAGTATGGAGGGATGAAGACTTTCCTGATACCCATAGGAGTCACACAATATGGAGTATGGAGGGAAGAAGACGACTATGATACCCATCAGAGGACTCCCACAATATGGAGTATGGAGGGAAGAATACTGTCCTGATATCCATAGGAGGAGTTACACAATATGGAGTATGGAGGTAAGATGATGACCTTGATACCCATAAGAAGGCCACACAATATGGAGTATGGAGAGAAGAAGACTATCCTGATATCCAAAAGAGGAGTTACACAATAGGGAGTATGGAGGGAAGAAAATGACCTTCATAACAATAAGAAGGTCACACAATAAAGAGGACCTTGATACCCATAAGAGGAGTCACACAATATTGACTATGGAAGGAAAAAGAGGACCTTGATACCCATAAGAGGAGTCACACAATATGGAGTATGGAGGGAAAAAGACTGTCCTGATATCCATTGGAGGAGTTAGACAATAGGAGTATGGAGGTAAGAAGATGACCTAGATACCCATAAGAAGGCCACACCATATGGAGTATGGAGGGACAAAGACAGCCTTGATACTCATAAGAAGGCCACACCATATGGAGTATGGAAGGACAAAGACAGCCTTGATACTCATAAGAAGGCTGATGGCTAGTAGAAGAGTAAGGTGTTATTAGGGTGGCAGTTGGTAGTAAGTGGAGAAGACTGAAAGGTAGGGGGTTTGTCCTGAGTGAGATGAGGGTTTAGATTCTCTGACCATACCCTGTATCTGTACAACATTGATAGGACAGTTGGATTGCAAGCTTTCTAATGGCGCTTTTCCACTGCATGGAACCGAACGGTTCGGCTCGCTTTTGTGCTTTTCCACTGCATGGTACCGCATGGTACGGTGTAGGAACGGTTCGGTGCGGTACGGCGGCGCTTTTCCACTACATGGAACCGAACGGTACAGCTCGCTTAAACAGTACCACCTCGGTTGTGGTTCCAAGAGGGCCATACCGGTACCATATCCCACAATCATTTGCATGCAGCCTTGACTGTTTGTCACTACTAGCCACTGATTGGTCAGAGAATCGTTGTTATCTCACCCACTTACTTTAGTACTACTTTAGTGGAAAAGCAAACCATACCAAACCGTACCGAACTGTTTCAACACCGTACCATGTGGTACCATGCAGTGGAAAACCAAACCGGGCCAAGCAGGGCCGAGTGGAGCCGAGCCGGTACTTGCAGTGGAAAAGTGCCATAAGAGATGAGCACCGATGTAAATGGTTCAGCGTTCTCTGTAAAGTGCTGTGGATAGTAGGTCAATAAAAGAGCTTGTAAGCTTCTGTAGGATGGAAGCCATGTGAGGTTCTATACCCCTTTAAATAAACAAAGTTACCATAAATGTAGTAATACCCATCATATTTTGACATTACTCAACACAGATCCAATTGATAAGCAAAGTAATTAGAGAAGGACCTTGTTTTTTGCTTTTATTATCTGTAGACGATGAGTCAGACACACCAAGAGGTTCATCACAAACCAGATCTATTCGTAACAGACATGCTGTGTTGTCACAAGACTGCCAGGGTACAGCCTATTAGTAATGACGCACAGCGCTTCAGGATTCTGATCTTGCTTGTACTATTGTCTGCAAAGAGTATTTCTCCATGCTGGACTCCCACCATTCACTTCCATGGTGAACCTCATTCACCCTCCGCAATGGTCAGCACTGTGGTACGCTTCAACCAACACAAGGAGGAGTCTCAGTCCACGTTGTGTTCACTGAAATGTAATAAAATAATTTGGTTTTATTGGTCTAAACAAAACTTTTTTTTAACTGTCTAAGGCACAGATGTCAAACACAAGGCCCGCGGGCCGAATCAGGCCCTCCAGGCCATTTCATAGGGCCCTTGCACCTCTCCAGCAGCTGCTGCATCTCCCTCATCTCTGCCCCCACCTTGTCTCAGCAGACGGCAGAATAGAGGATAGAACTCCTGCCAGATCCTGTGCTTCCCCTTCCAGCTGCAGAGAGGACCACCCCCCAACTCAGCAGTTGGCAGCAGAGAGGAGGACACAACTCCTACAGATCCTGCATCTCTCTGTGCAGCCACAGCACCCCCTCCTCTCTGCCTCCACTGGTCTCAGCATTCAGCAGACTCCGGCAGCTGACTCCAGCCCTCCTCCAGACCCTGCAGTTGCTGTTTCCCAGCTCTGCCTCCAGCTTCTTCCCAGCAGCAGCACATGGTAAAGGGGATGCAGTGTGATGTAAGAGAGGGTGGGGGCTCTGGACTTCTGATAGTGGTGGGCTACAGATAAAACCGGCCCTCCGAGGGCAACCATAATGGTGCTACGGCCCGCAATGAAATTTAGTTTGACACCCCTGGTCTAAGGCCTCATACACTCTGGACGTTTTTAATGCTGCTGTTAGGGGCGTCTGGCAGGTTTTTTGGGGGTTCTTTTTGCTTCTAAACACCCCTAAATGTTAGCCTGTGTGTCCATACACACATAGGCGCTTAGAGGCAGAAAAAAAACACTGCCAGTCCAGGAGCAGCGGCTTTTCGGCTGAAAAACACTTTATGCGTGAAATGGCGATTTATACATTTTTAATATTCAAAGCACGCGCACCATCCATCCATCCACTCCCCCATCCATCCATGTCTCAATTCTTTCTTTTGTTGAGAAATCACTGTGAAAAACACCCCCCTAGCATTCCTAGCCATGGCCATCTTAAGTAAGGGCAGATGATTCATGTAGAATTTACTTCCTGGAATCCATCTGCCCTTAGCTCAGGCATGCAGGCTGGAGGATGTGCTTAGCTGAGAAAACCCCTCCTCCCATGAAGACTCCTGGGATGTATGACATCATTTTGGCCTAGACCAGAAACCAGGAAGATCCTGAAGATATTCTGCTTTAAAGTGATTGTAAAGTCTCTTTTTTTTTTTTTTTTTTTTTTTTTAAATAATATAATAATAATGATACCTGAAACTGGTACTTTAAGGCTCTGTTCTTTCAGCTGTCAGCAGGATTCCCCCACTGACAGCTGAAATGTAAAAAAAAAAAAAAAAAAAGCCAGCAATTATTGGTTGTTAAGGAGGGGGGCCACCATGTCCTTAACAACCGATGACTCATTCAGCTGTCACTGGGGTTCCCCTGTTGACAGCTGAAGTGTTAAAGTGATTGTAAAGTCTCATTTTTTTAAATAAAAATAAGAAACGTGATACTTCCCTCCTCTGTGCAGTTGGTTTACACAGAGCAGCCCGGATCCTCCTCTTCCCGGGTGCCTCGTTCCTGCTCCTGGCCCCTCCCTCCTCTTCTTGGGTCCCTCCCTTCTGCTCCTGGCCCCTCCCTCCTCCTCTCGGATCCCTCGTTCCTGCTTCGGGTCCCTCCTTCCTGCTCTGGGTCCCTCCCTTCTGCTTCTGGTCCCTCCCTCCTCTTCTTGGGTCCCTCCCTTCTGCTCCTGGCCCCTCCCTCCTCTTCTCAGGTCCCTCATTCCTGCTCCTGGCTCCTCCCGCCTCTTCTCAGGTCCCTCGATCCTGCTCCTGGTCCCTCCCTCCTCTTCTCGGGTCCCTCGTTCCTGCTCCTGGTCCCTCCCTCCTCTTCTTGGGTCCCTCCCTTCTGCTCCTGGCCCCTCCCTCCTCTTCTGGGGTCCCTCGTTCCTGGTCCCTCCCTATTGAGGGCCCGCACAGCAAGCAGCTTGCTATGGGGGCACTCGAGCTGAGCTGCAGCTCCGTGTGTCCATTCAGACACAGAGCTGCCATTCGGCCCCACCCCTCTCTTTCCTGATTGGCTCACTGACTTTGATTGACAGCTGTGGGAGCCAGTTGCGCCGTGGCTGTATCTTAGCAAATCAGGAGGGAGAGTTCCAGAACGGCCGAGGGACTGGTGGACATTGCTGGACAGAAAGGGGGCTCAGATAAGTATTATCAGGGGTGCTGAGGGGGGCTGCTACACACAGAAGGCTTTTTATCTTAATGCATAAAATGCAGCTTCTGACTTTACAACTCCTTTAAATGATAAGTTCACCTTTTGGTACATGTTACATTGCTTTGTGCACTGGTACGCAGTCATGTTGGAACAGGAAGGGGCCATCCCCAAAGTCTTCCTACAAAGTTGGGAGCTTGAAATTGCCCAAAATGTCTTGGTATGCTGACGCCTTAAGAGTTCCCTTCACTGGAACTAAGGGGCCAAGACCAACCCTTGAAAAACAACCCCACACCATAATCCCCCCTCCCCCACACCATAATCCCCCCTCCACCAAATGATTTGGACCAGTGCACAAAGCAAGGTCCATAAAGACATGGATGAGCGAGTTTGGGGTGGAGGAACTTGACTGTCCTGCACAGAGTCCTGACCTCAACCCGATAGAAGACCTTTGGACTGTGAGCCAGGCCTCCTCGTCCAACATCAGTGCCTGACCTTCGAAATGTGCTTCTGGAAGAATGGTCGAACATTCCCATAGACACTCTCCTAAACCTTGTGGACGGCCTTCCCAGAAGAGTTGAAGCTGTTATAGCTGCAAAGGGTGGGCCAACTCAATATTGAACCCTATGGACTAAGACTGGGATGCCATTAAAGTTCTTGTGTGTGTAAAGGCAGGCGTCCCAATACTTTTGGTAATATAATGTACATACAGTATTTCGCAAAAGTAAGTACACCCCTCACATTTTTGTAAATATTTTATTCTATCTTTTCATGTGACAACACTGAAGAAATGAGACTTTGCTACAATGTAAAGTAGTGAGTGTACAGCTTGTATAACAGTGTAAATTTACTGTCCCCTCAAAATAACTCAACACAGCCATTAATGTCTAAACCGCTGGCAACAAAAGTGAGGACACCCCTAAGTGTAAATATCCAAATTGGGCCCAATTAGCCATTTTCCCTCCCCGGTGTTATGTGAGTACCACTGCCTTACTAAAGAAGCTGAGGGTAAAGGTGATGGACTGGCCAAGCATGTCTCCAGACCTAAACCCTATTGAGCATCTGTGGGGCATCCTCAAACGGAAGGTGGAGGAGCGCAAGGTCTCTAACATCCACCAGCTCTGTGATGTCATCATGGAGGAGTGGAAGAGGACTCCAGTGACAACCTGTGAAGCTCTGGTGAACTCCATGCCTAAGAGGGTTAAGGCAGTGCTGGAAAATAATGGTGGCCACACAAAATATTGACACTTTGGGCCCAATTTGGACCAAAGTGGTGAATACGCCAGGAAACGTGTTCTATCCAGATGTAAACAAAGTTGTGTTCCTGTGACCTCGGCTCCGTTATGTGCCATAGATTTAATCCCTTACCCTAGCAATGCCTCTGCAAAGTTCCTTCTCTGCTCTTTTTGCATGTCAGTCTCTGTAAACAGAGGCCTCCTTTAACCACTTCTGGACCGGAAGGATTTTCCCCCTTAATGACCAGGCCATTTTTTGCGATTCGGCACTGCGTTACTTTAACTGACAATTGCGCGGTCGTGCGACGCTGTACCCAAATACAATTGATGTCCTTTTTTTCCAACAAATGGACAATTCTTTTGGTGATTTTATCACCTGTGCGATTTTTATTTTTTGCCCTATAAACAAAAAAATAGCAGCAATTCTGGAAAAAAAAAAAAAAAATGCACTTTCTGCTGTAAAACATTACCCCCAAAAAATTTAAAAATCAAATTTTTTCATCATTTTTGACCAATTTGTATTCTGCTACATACTTTTGTTAAAAAAAAATCCCAGTAAGCGTATATTGATTGGTGATAGGGGAAAGATTTCTTTTTTTAATTTTTTTTTTAGTAGTAATGGCGGCGATCTGCGATTTTTAGCGGGACTGCGACATTGTGGCGGACAGATCGGACCCCTAACTGACATTTTTGACACTTTTTTGGGGGGACCAGTGACATTACTACAGTAATCAGTGCTAAAAATATGCACTGTTACTGTACTAATGACACTGGCAGGGAAGGGGTTAACCCAAAGGGTTTAATATGAGCCTAGGGAGTGTTTTCTAACTGTGTGGGGGGATGGGCTTGTGAGATCAACACAGAGACCTGTGTTTCTGAATAGGAGGGTCACAGGAGCTCTGCATTGATACCAGAGAGAGCAACGGTCTGATGTGTTTACAACAGCAGCCCGCCGTTCTCTCTTCACAGGGAGCGATCGCGGGTTCCCGGCGGCAATTGTGGCCGTCGGCCCTGTGGTTCGGCTTCCCCGCTGGCGAGTGGGCGCCCCCCCCCCCAGGATCGCTCCCGCCATACAGGTACGGCGATTCGCGGAAACATGCCGCTGTATATAGGCGGTGGCTGGTCGGCAAGTGGTTAATGTTATAACATTTTGGGGCTGCATTCCCAAGGACTCTGCACTCCGCTGTCCCTCCCTGCTTCCAGGTGCAGCATCTTTGTGTACCTAATAGATCCTTGTGGGTGCGTCCAGCACCATAAAGCACCTTGCAAATGGCAAATCAGCAGTGTGTACCTCCCAGCTTCCAGGTGCAGAATTTTTTGTGTACCTAATAGATCCTTGTGGGTGCGTCCAGCACCATACGGCACCTTGCAAATGGCAAATCAGCAGTGTGTACCTCCCAGCTTCCAGGTGCAGCATTTTTTGTGTACCTAATAGATCCTTTGTGGGTGCGTCCAGCACCATAAGGCACTTTGGAAATGGCAAATCAGCAGTGTGTCCCTCCCAGCTTCCAGGTGCGGCATCTTTGTGAACCTAATAGATCCTTGTGGGTGCGTCCAGCACCATTATGCACCTTGCAAATGGCAAATCAGCAGTGTGTCCCTCCCAGCTTAAAGGTGCAGCATCTTTGTGTACCTTATAGATCCTTGTGGGTGCGTCCAGCACCATAAGGCACCTTGGAAATGGCAAATCAGCAGTGTGTCCCTCCCAGCTTCCAGGTGCAGCATCTTTGTGTACCTAATAGATCCTTGTGGGTGCGTCCAGCACCATAAGGCACCTTGGAAATGGCAAATCAGCAGTGTGTCCCTCCCAGCTTCCAGGTGCAGCATCTTTGTGTACCTAATAGATCCTTGTGGGTGCGTCCAGCACCATAAGGCACCTTGGAAATGGCAAATCAGCAGTGTGTCCCTCCCAGCGTCCAGGTGCAGCATCTTTGTGAACCTAATAGATCCTTGTGGGTGCGTCCAGCACCATTATGCACCTTGCAAATGGCAAATCAGCAGTGTGTCCCTCCCAGCTTAAAGGTGCAGCATCTTTGTGTACCTTATAGATCCTTGTGGGTGCGTCCAGCACCATAAGGCACCTTGGAAATGGCAAATCAGCAGTGTGTCCCTCCCAGCTTCCAGGTGCAGCATCTTTGTGTACCTAATAGATCCTTGTGGGTGCGTCCAGCACCATAAGGCACCTTGGAAATGGCAAATCAGCAGTGTGTCCCTCCCAGCTTCCAGGTGCAGCATCTTTGTGTACCTAATAGATCCTTGTGGGTGCGTCCAGCACCATA
Organism: Pelophylax lessonae; assembly: GCF_965119305.1. Lineage (NCBI taxonomy): Eukaryota > Metazoa > Chordata > Amphibia > Anura > Ranidae > Pelophylax > Pelophylax lessonae. Next base: position 292,165,350 of record NC_138774.1, read on the forward strand.
AGGCACCTTGGAAATGGCAAATCAGCAGTGTGTCCCTCCCAGCTTCCAGGTGCAGCATCTTTGTGTACCTTATAGATCCTTGTGGGTGCGTCCAGCACCATAAGGCACCTTGGAAATGGCAATTCAGCAGTGTGTCCCTCCCAGCTTCCAGGTGCAGCATCTTTGTGTACCTAATAGATCCTTGTGGGTGCGTCCAGCACCATAAGGCACCTTGGAAATGGCAAATCAGCAGTGTGTCCCTCCCAGCTTCCAGGTGCTGCATCTTTGTGTACCCAATAGATCCTTGTGGGTGCCTCCAGCACCATAAAGCACCTTGCAAATGGCAAATCAGCAGTGTGTCCCTCCCAGCTTCCAGGTGCAGCATCCAGAGTCTGTTGCAGGCTGTGGCTGTAGTTAGGGGTTCATAATTTATTGCCCTTTGTCTCCTCCCCTGAGGACCACCTCCCTAAACCACCCAGTACAGCAGTCAGCCCCATCCAGCCCCAGCCTTCCATAGACTTTGACCGGCTGCCAGCAAGGCGGTGTGGAAGCTGCACCCATCTTTCCCGGGTGCACTACAATTCCAGCAGGGATGCAGTGCACCTAGGCAGCGCCATGTGCCAGGGTCCTTACTAGAGTAATGGGGGGGCACCATAGAATGTACAAGACATGGAATCATTTCTATCTCCTGCAGTCCTTTCAGTCTTATTTTGAAGGCTGTACATTCCGTTAGCAGATCTAAATTTAAAGTGAGTAACATTGTACTCTAAATAGAGATTTCTGGTTTTAATTTTCACAACGATAATAACTTATTCTGGGTGATGATGACTCAAAGGGCAGAGGGCGTGTGAAATGATGTCCTTGTTTAATGTTCCCATCATAGAAGCAGATGATTGGATGGTTACTAACGTCTGTTCACACAAAAAAACGATACGCTCGCTCGATCACCGCCAATTCGGCACATGAGGTTATATAGCACCAAAACGCTGAGCTGATATCTATGGAATCCAGGTGTGTCTCATTCCCCAATGACAGGAACTGAAGGCCCATGGGACTTTAACGAGAGACACAACAGATATAAAAAATATATAAATACATAAAAAATACTATCATCAACAAGAAAATACAAAATACATACAAATAGTCACTTCATCTATTTCTTTTTTTTGAAAATTCTTTTTATTATTTTAAAGAGAACAACATACAAAACAGAGCCGTTGGTCATACCCTGGCTCAAGACAATACAAGGTATAACAAAACAACAATTATAAGAAACAAAAGAAATCTCCGAACAAGGCTGCAACCAACGACCGCATAAGGTCGTGCTTCACCATTGAAGGACTGTGCAAAACGTGAGAGTCCGCTCACCGTGGGACACCCCAGGAGTCTAGAAGGGCGGTATGGAGAAGGGAGTGTTCACATATTAAGGTCCTGGAGTCACCCCCACCCGGGTCCACAGCATCATTAGTAGCTTTGTTGGTCTCCAGCCAGATATTCCAGACCTTCACAAATTTCTGTGGGCAACCTCTGTTAGTATAGGTCGATTTGTATAAAGGAATAACCGAGTTTACCAAGGTCTTCCACGAGGAAAGGGTGGGCGCATCAGGCCTCCACCATCTGAGAACCACCAGTTTCCTCGCGTAAAACAACAAAAGGGGCCCAGAAGAGTGCAAGTTGCCACAGAGTGGGCCAAATCATTCACAAGTCCCAGAAAGCAGTATTCAAGTTTGAGAGGCACACGGATGGTGGTCACTCGATCCACAAAGTCCAAAACCACGGTCCAGTACGCTACCAGAGACGGGCAATGCCAGATCATAGGCGTATATGTGGGGTCGGTAGCACCACAGCGCCAGGGAAAGCCCTATGCAGTCTAGTCGGAGTCAGATGAAATCTATGTAGGATTTTGAACTGCACCAGGCGGTCCCTGGTTGCCACCAAGTGACGGAAGGGGTAGTCCTAGACATCCTCCCAGTCCTCTGTATCTAGTTCTGGAGCCTCCGCCACCCAGAAGGCCTGCAGAGCCTCCAAGCCAGTATGTACACTAGGAAGCAAAGTACTGTAAATGGTAGAGAGAGGCTTTTTCAGTGTCTCATCCCTGAGAATGGCCTCCAGGTCCGCAAGAGTAAAATCACAGGGGGAGTCTCCATACTGCTTGTGAAAAGCATGTCGGAGCTGCAGGTAGCAAAAAAAGTGGGAGTTGGGCAAGGAGCACTTCATCTATTTCTGATCAACCGGTACTCCGACTGGGTACCTCCGTTGACGGATGCTCCTAGTGCTTCCCGAGGGCTCCAAGCACTCCACCAGACACCATAACCACGTCAGACCCCACGAACCGCTGCAGCTTGGTTGGGGTCTCGCCATCTCCTACCCACCCTGGAACCTACGACAAGACTCCAGTGTCCAGTGGGTGAACCTCTCTTTCCCCAGAGAGTGAAGCATGAACAGGAACAAGCTCTTACAAGAGCTTAGTGATTATCCAAGGGAGTATGAAGAGCATAGCAATCCCTTGTAGCAGATTCCCCCAATAAGAGACCGGACTCTAGATTGAGGGTGAAGTAGAACTCAAACGTTTAATGGTACAGCTGCTCTTTTATACAGTTTTCCCCCACAAGGTTACCGCCCAGGGGGACCTTGTGGGGAACAGGACCTGAAATTTACAATTCCATACATTGTACACAATCCCTCCCCTCTGCCTGATTACATTATCATATGCTGGTGAAATTGTATACAGAAATAGAATTAACCTGAACTAATTATCTAGCCATCTGGACAGAACAATGTGAGGTCATTAACATTTAACAATGGGACAGGCAGACTTAACACAATCTACATCCCACCTCAAAACAGACAATAGAACAAGACTGCCAATGACAGTCTGTCCGTCTCCTACATTGAAGTACATGGAATACACATCTACGTATTGCTATGATTATTTAGGTGTCACAGACTTCATGGCAACAGGCTATAGGTCTCACAGTGTAAAGTGGGATCAAATCTTCATATTTCTTGAGAGATGTTGTTGATAAATATTACTCTCCCATTTGAAGTTATCCAAACCATTTTCTTTAGTGTCCCTTAAGTATCTGTCTTTTTCACTCCCAGTGACGGTGAGTACCGTCACATGACATACCAGAAGTAATGATTAATCTGTGCTGAGTGGATCTCGACGTGTTTCGCGAAAACATTAGTTCGCTTCATCAGGAGAAAACCCAGATATGAATCTGAAAACAAAGATATCATACATAAAGCAAAGACCAAACAAACAAAAAACAAAGGTTATATAGCAGCTAGAGGTGCACCGAATGCAAATTTTGGTGCTGGAACCAAAATTCAGGAATGCACTTGGCGGAAACCGAAAATGACAGTTTATAAAAAATATATTTTATATATATATATATATATATATATATATATATATATATACATACAGTATATATATTATATAGAAAATATATATTTTTTTATTAGGGTTGCACCCATATCATTATCAGTATTAAGCATTTGCACGAGTATTGGTACCGTGATACAAAAAGTTTTGTTATCTTAACGCATTCTAAAAACCTTCCTGACTTTACAACTCCTTTAAAAAAGTCCGGCAATTGGAGCTGTCAAAAAAAAAAAAAAAAGCAGCCGGGCAATGTTTATCAACAACATTGCTCAGCTGCTGAAACACTGATAAAAATTGTTTATTTTTGTTCAGTATCTTTCTGTTCCTTCATCTGCAGATCAAAGGGATGAACTTGGATCTGCAGAGTCAGTCCATTTGTGTTTTTTTTATTAAATGTTCCTCTGTTTAACCCCTTATTAAATCTTAATTTACTATAATCAGCCGTAATTAACTCTCTGTTCTCCTCCAATTATTATTTTTCTGCTGTTTTTTTTTTTTTTGTTCACTTCTGTTTTATAAACTATTGATAATTAAAACTTTGTGGTGTTAAAAATCTTGCTTGCTGCATTTTTGATCCGTTTAAAAAAAAAAACAAACGCACATTTCCATCTAAATGCATTGAAAACGCAGCAAGAACTCAATAATGCACCTGTATTTTGTTTTTTATTGTGGTTTTTTTAATTCACCTGACCTATAAAAAAATGCACCGTATTTTTCTGATTTTTTTTTTTTTGTTCTATTTTATAAACTATTAATAATTAAAAATTTGTGGCGTTAAAAAGCTTGCTTGCGGCATTTTTGGTCCATTTAAAAAAAAAACGCACCAAAAATGCACATTTATATTGAAATGAATTGAAAACACAGCAAGAACTCATTAATAACGCACCTTTATTATGTTTAATGTGTTTTTTTTTAATTCACGTGACCTATAAAAAATGCACTGTATTTTTCTGCTTATTTATTTATTTTTTTGTTCACTTCTATTTGATAAACTATTAATAATTAAAACTTTGTGGCGTTAAAAATCTTGCTTGCTGCATTTTTGGTCCGTTAAAAAAAAAAAAGCACATTTATATTGAAATTTATTAAAAACGTAGCAAGAACTCATTAATGACGCACCTTTATTTTGTTTTTAATATGTTTTTTTAATTCACGTGACCTTTAAAAAATGCACTGTATTTTTCTGCTGATTTATTTATTTTTTTGTTCACTTCTATTTGATAAACTATTAATAATTAAAAATTTGTGGCGTTAAAAATCTTGATTGCTGCATTTTTGGTCCGTTTAAAAAAAAAAAAAAGCACATTTATATTGAAATTTATTAAAAACGTAGCAAGAACTCATTAATAACGCACCTGTATCATGTTTTTAATATGTTTTTTTAATTCACGTGACCTATAAAAAATGCGCCGTTAAACGAATTTCAGCCTTTTTTCTGTTTTCCACGTCTTTAGCCATATCAAGACTTTATAATAATATAATAAAAAATAATAATGTTAATAATATCTGAATCGTTTCGTCCCTTTCTTTTTTTGTTTTACCATATCAAGACTTATAATAATAATAACATAATAATAAATAATAACATTAATATTATCTCAATCGTCCCTTCCTTTTTTTTTTTTTGGTTTTTTTTTTTTTTTTTGTGATGTGTCACAAAAAAATAATAAACAATATGTTTACAACACCAATAGAGTACACAAAAAAATATTGTGTAAAAAAATTCAAATATACAATGACTAAGAAGGAAAAAAAAAAAATAAAGTTCACACATAAGAAGACACATATATTTCCAATAAATAACTTTAAAAATGAGTCCCTTGTGTTTTTTATTGTAATTTCTGAATGGCCTGATAATATTGGATTAAATAATGGACTATTATCCTTCCAAAAAAAAAAAAAATTACATTACAAGATTACAAGAAATAACAGACTTCTCCTCGCAAAAAAAAGAAATTACATTACATTACAAGATCCATCATCTCATAAACAACACAAGGAATATGTAGAAGCCTTCTGCCGATATAACTGGGTCAAACATTCCCATCCAAACTGACTTCATATTAAAAAGAAAAATCGACTTTAATCAGAAAGAGCCCCGTGGTTTTTCTGTTATACATTCATCACATACGTAAATTACGCATAGGTAAACGGTGTTTGCACCACACATGTGAGGTATCGTTGCAAATGTTAAAGCAAGAGCATTTTTTTTTTTTTTTTAATTCATTAAAGTGTATTTTTTCCCCCAAAAAATGCTGCGCAAATACTGTGTGACATAACAAATTGCAACGATTGCCATTTTATTCCCTAGGGTCTCTCTCTCTCTCATATATATATAAAATGTTGGCGGGTTAGAAGTAATTTTCTAGCAAAAAATGCTGATTTAAACTTGTAAATAAAAAGTGCCAGAAAAATCCTTTAAGTAGTTAGCAAGTCTAGCACTAGGGTTGTCTGTATAATTTCTATCACCTGAAAAACCTGTCTGATCCTGCCTGGCAATGTCTTTCTCTCTGTAAACTGACCACGGTATACCATGGCTGCTGAGCCCTGACACCGTGGTCAGTTTACGTGCCTCCGTCATCCGCAGCCCTCCTGTCCTCCTTTGATCTCTCTCCTCCTCTGTTCTCTCTCCTCCTCTGTTCTCTCTCCTCCTCTGTTCTCTCTCCTCCTCTGTTCTCTCTCCTCCTCTGTTCTCTCTCCTCCTCTGTTCTCTCTCCTCCTCTGTTCTCTCTCCTCCTCTGTCCTCTCTCCTCCTCTGTCCTCTCTCCTCCTCTGTTCTCTCTCCTCCTCTGTTCTCTCTCCTCCTCTGTTCTCTCTCCTCCTCTGTTCTCTCTCCTCCTCTGTTCTCTCTCCTCCTCTGTTCTCTCTCCTCCTCTGTTCTCACTCCTCCTCTGTTCTCACTCCTCCTCTGTTCTCACTCCTCCTCTGTTCTCACTCCTCCTCTGTTCTCACTCCTCCTCTGTTCTCACTCCTCCTCTGTTCTCACTCCTCCTCTGTTCTCACTCCTCCTCTGTTCTCACTCCTCCTCTGTTCTCTCTCCTCTGTCCTCTCTCCTCCTCTGTTCTCTCTCCTCCTCTGTCCACTCTCCCCCTCTGTCCTCTCTCCTCCTCTGTCCTCTCTCCTCCTCTGTCCTCTCTCCTCCTCTGTTCTCTCTCCTCCTCTGTCCTCTCTCCCCCTCTGTCCTCTCTCCCCCTCTGTCCTCTCTCCTCCTCTGTCCTCTCCTCCTCTGTCCTCTCTCCTCCTCTGTTCTCTCTCCTCCTCTGTCCTCTCTCCTCCTCTGTCCTCTCTCCTCCTCTGTCCTCTCTCCCCCTCTGTCCTCTCTCCCCCTCTGTCCTCTCTCCCCCTCTGTCCTCTCTCCCCCTCTGTTCTCTCTCCCCCTCTGTCCTCTCTCCTCCTCTGTCCTCTCTCCTCCTCTGTCCTCTCTCCTCCTCTGTCCTCTCTCCTCCTCTGTCCTCTCTCCTCCTCTGTCCTCTCTCCTCCTCTGTCTTCTCTCCTCCTCTGTCTTCTCTCCTCCTCTGTCTTCTCTCCTCCTCTGTCCTCTCTCCTCCTCGGTCCTCTCTCCCCCTCGGTCCTCTCTCCCCCTCGGTCCTCTCTCCCCCTCGGTCCTCTCTCCCCCTCGGTCCTCTCTCCCCCTCCTCCTCTGTCCTCTCTCTCTCTCCTCCTCTGTCTTCTCTCTCTCCTCCTCTGTCTTCTCTCTCTCCTCCTCTGTCTTCTCTTCTCCTCCTCTGTCCCCTCTTCTCCTCCTCTGTCCTCTCTCCTCCTTCTTTGTCCTTTCTCCTCCTTCTTTGTCCTCTCTCCTCCTTCTTTGTCCTCTCTCCTCCTTCTTTGTCCTCTCTCCTCCTCCTCTGTCCTCTCTCCTCCTCCTCTGTCCTCCCTCCCTGCATGTCTGCTCCTGGGTTAGTGCCTTCATCCTCCCCTTCTGCTACTGTGATTTAATTTTGAGTTTCATATCGTGGCTACAGTCTGTTTAATAATCCTGTGTCTGTGTTTTAGAAAAATAAGCCGTTCTTTACCAGTTTTCAGATCGCCTCTCACGTGACCCGCCGTCTCTCTCCTCCCGTTTCGACTGACGTCAGCGGGAAATCCTCGGCCCCGCCCACTGCAGGCAGCTGTCAGACGGGGGCAAGGAGAGAGCCGGCGGGTCACGTGATCGGCGCTCTGAAATCTGGTAAAGAACGGCTTATTTTTTTTTAGAACACACACAGGGGCACGGGCACAAAGGATAATTAAACAGACCAGACAGGATGGTATTAAGTGGCTTAACTACTTTTAAAGGGGAAGTTGAGATTCTAGGGGGGCACTTGCCCCCCTTTGCTGACGCCCATGCTTGCGTCTGACATGAAAATAACAAAAATAGCCGTAGCAGCTGAATGGAGCAGCGTGCATGTAGGTGACTGAAGAAGGGACATTAAACGGTCAGTTTTTTGTTATTTTCTGTTGGACAGAGGCTGATAGGAATAGTTCAGAGTTCTTTGTGAATACTGTCAGTGCTATATAAGTAATTAACATTAAACCAATGTTTTCTCATTCAGGAGTCTCCTCAGGACAGCGCCATTACACGGGACATCAACAGAACATTCCCAGCACACGACTACTTCAAAGACACCGGCGGAGACGGACAGGACTCTCTGTACAAAATCTGCAAGGTACTTCCCTGGCCACACACCACTAGATTGGGAAGACGCACAATCATCATAGCGTGTTCTCCTATGTACGGATATATTTAGAAGTATACTGCATTCTCCAAGAGCTAAATCCAGGGGTATTCTTTATTAACCACTTAAGCCCCGGAAGATTTTACCCCCTTCCTGACCAGGGGGTATTTTGGGATTCGGCACTTTGTGACTTTAACTGACAATTGCGCGGTCGTGTGACGCTGTACCCAAATGAATTTGATGTCCTTTTTTTCCCACAAACAGAGCTTTCTTTTGGTGGTATTTGATCACCTGTGCGATTTTTTTTTTTTTTTTTTTGATCATAAGCTATAAACAAAAAAAGAGCGACAATTTTTCAAAAATAACAATATTTTTCACATTTTTTTATATGAAATTCCCCCCAAAAAAATGTAAAAATCAAAATTTTTTTAACATTTTGTTTTCTGCTACATATGTTTGGTAAAAAAAATCACGATAAGCGTATTTTGATTGGTTTGCGCAAAAGTTATTGCGTTTACTAACTAAGGGAAAGATTTCTGTCATTTTTGTTGTTTTTTTTTTAACGAGTAATGGCGGCGATCTGCGATTTATTTTTTTTGCGACATTGCGGCGGACAGATCGGACCCTTGACTGACATTTTTGACACTTTTGGGGGTACCAGTGACATTACTGCAGTAATCAGTGCTATAAATATGCACTGTTACTGTAAAAATGACACTGGGAGGGAAGGGGTTAACTTTATTGGAGAGGGAGGGGTTAATTGTGTCCCTAGGGGCGTGTTTCTTACTGTGATTGGATGTGGCTAGTGGTGTAATAGCACAGATCAACAGTCCTACATAGCAGGACCGAGTGATCAGTGTTTTTACACAGGGGAGAGTGACAGGCGGCTTTGTTTACATTAGCCGCCTGCCTTTCTCCCTCTCTACCCGACGATCGCGAGTCACCGGCGGACATCGGGCCCGCCGGTCACACACGCCGGCTTCTTCGGGTACGAGCAGGGACGGGAGTGCGCCTCCGGCATCGCGCGCTCGCCCCCTATTTGCTCCCAGGCTAGTGACGTACCGGTACGTCACTTTGCCTGGGAGGGGCTGACCGCCGCCGTATATAGTCGGGCGGCGTTCGGCAAGTGGTTAATGCTTCCATCCACAATGCAACTCTGGGGTGCAGCCCCCCACAGACTTGGAAATCTTTAGCAAACTGCAAAAAAAAAAAACACACAGGAGGGTGCAAACACCTCATGCGTTACCGTTAACAAATTTATTGAATCCACCGAATGGATACTCACAAGCAGCTAAAAACAGCAAGCAATTAAGTGATCTACTTCAGCTGCATGGGGTGAAACCTGACCTGGGACCGAATGATTGGAAGGCTAACGCGTTTCCGGGGACATACCCCCTTCCTCAGGACTAAAGCTCTGAGTTTTTTATAGCCCTGAGGAAGTGGGTATGTCTCCTGAAACGTTTCAGTCTTCCAATCAGATGGGTTTCATCGCGTTCAGCTGAAGTAGATCCGTTACGTGCTTACTTTTTTTTTTTCCCGCTTGTGAGTATCCATTTGTCTTGGTGGATTCAATACATTTGTCTACGGTAATGCGCGAGGTGTATGCGTCGTCCCGTGTGTGTTTTTTTTTTTTTTTTTACATTGCGTAGTATGCTCAGACAAAAAAGTTTGCAAAAAAAAAAAATATATATATATATATATATATATAAATATATATATATACACACACACACACACACTATATTGTCAAAAGTATTGGGACACCTGCCTTCGCACACAGACTTTAATGTCATCCCAGTCTTAGTCCGTAGGATTCAATATTGAGTTGGCTCCGCCCTTTGCAGCTATAACAGCTTCAACAACTCTTCTGGGAAGGCTGTCCACAAGGTTTAGGAGTGTCTATGGGAATGTTTGACCATTCATCCAGAAGTGCATTTGTGAGGTCAGGCCTCCAGTAAGACCCGGACACACGCACCCTTCAGGTCTCCAGTAAGACCTGGACACACACACCCTTCAGGTCTCCAGTAAAACCTGGACACACACAGCTTTCAGGTCTCCAGTAAGACCTGGACACACACAGCCTTCAGGTCTCCAGTAAGACCTGGACATACGCACCCTTCAGGTCTCCAGTAAGACCTGGACACACGCACCCTTCAGGTCTCCAGTAAGACCTGGACACACGCACCCTTCAGGTCTCCAGTAAGACCCAGACACACGCACCCTTCAGGTCTCCAGTAAGACCTGGACACACACACCCTTCAGGTCTCCAGTAAGACCTGGACACACACAGCCTTCAGGTCTCCAGTAAGACCTGGACACACACACCCTTCAGGCCTCCAGTAAGACCTGGACACACACAGCCTTCAGGTCTCCAGTAAGACCTGGACACACCCACCCTTCAGGCCTCCAGTAAGACCTGGACACACACACACCCTTCAGGTTTCCAGTAAGACCTGGACACACACACACCCTTCAGGTCTCCAGTAAGACCTGGACACACGCACCCTTCAGGCCTCCAGTAAGACCTAGACACACGCACCCTTCAGGTCTCCAGTAAGACCTGGACACACACAGCCTTCAGGTCTCCAGTAAGACCTGGAAACACACAGCCTTCAGGTCTCCAGTAAGACCTGGACACACACACCCTTCAGGTCTCCAGTAAGACCTGGACACACACACCCTTCAGGTCTCCAGTAAGACCTGGACACACACACCCTTCAGGTCTCCAGTAAGACCTGGACACACACACCCTTCAGGTCTCCAGTAAGACCTAGACACACACACACCCTTCAGGCCTCCAGTAAGACCTAGACACACACACACCCTTCAGGTCTCCAGTAAGACCTGGACACACACAGCCTTCAGGTCTCCAGTAAGACCTGGACACACACAGCCTTCAGGTCTCCAGTAAGACCTGGACACACACAGCCTTCAGGTCTCCAGTAAGACCTGGACACACACACAGCCTTCAGGTCTCCAGTAAGACCTGGACACACACACCCTTCAGGTCTCCGGTAAGACCTGGACACACACAGCCTTCAGGTCTCCGGTAAGACCTGGACACACACAGCCTTCAGGTCTCCGGTAAGACCTGGACACACACAGCCTTCAGGTCTCCAGTAAGACCCGGACACACACAGCCTTCAGGTCTCCCGTAAGACCTGGACACACACACAGCCTTCAGGTCTCCAGTAAGACCTGGACACACACACCCTTCATGTCTCCAGTAAGACCTGGACACACACACCCTTCATGTCTCCAGTAAGACCTGGACACACACACCCTTCAGGTCTCCGGTAAGACCTGGACACACACAGCCTTCAGGTCTCCGGTAAGACCTGGACACACACACCCTTCATGTCTCCGGTAAGACCTGGACACACACAGCCTTCAGGTCTCCAGTAAGACCTGGACACACACACCCTTCAGGTCTCCAGTAAGACCCGGACACAAGATTGAAGGCTTCGTCCCACCCAAGACACCTTGAAGCCTTCAAGCTCCAGGCCCCCGATGCAGGGCCAGAGTTCAGCTGTAAAATTAAAAATAGAGCGGACTTCTGGGTAATATGACTTGTGTTACTTGCCAGTTGTTGGGAGTTTTGGAGATTTGTTTTTAGGAAGTCATTGATCACCTTGTATTGTCTTCTCTTAGGCCTATTCTGTATATGATGAAGAGATCGGCTATTGCCAAGGACAGTCCTTCCTGGCTGCTGTTCTGCTGTTACATGTAAGTCTTCTTCCTTTCTCCCCCAATCCTCATGTGATGAGCCGGAGTCACATGATTAGCGGTGTGTATCTCTGCAGATGTGTAACTATTGTAACTCATTCCGATAGACTCGGTGTGACCTCCGGGGGCCTTGTTTATGTGGGATATTTGATAAAAGCACGTGTCTGGGAAGCAGCAGTGTTTATATAGGAAAGATCCGGCAAAAGTCTGACACAGGAAGCTTGTCTCTTGTCTGCTCCCACAGATGCCTGAAGAACAAGCGTTCAGCGTCCTGGTCAAGATCATGTTCGATTATGGACTCAGGGAACTTTTCAAACAGAACTTTGAAGATCTGCACTGCAAATTTTATCAGCTGGAACGCCTAATGCAGGTTAGAGCCACAAGACATTGGCATACGGTGGAAGGTTAACAAGTGTGTGGTGTTGGTGAAAAAGTGCAAATATAACTGAAATAAGAAATCAGTAATTTCCTCGTCTTACTAAATAGCAGGGGTCTCTAAACTTACTAAACAAAGGGCCCTGTCCTTTAGACATTAGGAGGACTGGACTGGGGCTTATAGGAGTAGAAAATGCCTCATCTTTGGTATTATGGCAGAATTGGTGGCCCTTTGTTATCAGTTGGTGGGAGAAATAGTGCCCCATCATTTCAGTCAGTGGAAGGAATAGTGCCCCATTACTGATAACAGAAGGATGTAATAGTGCCCCATCGTTGGTGTTAGTGGGAGGAATAGTGTCCCATCATTGGTGTCAGTAGGAGGAATAGTGCTCCATCATGGGTATCAGTGGGAGGAATAGTGCCCCATCATTGGTATCAGTGGGAGGAATAGTGTCCCATCATTGGTATCAGTGGGAGGAATAGGGCCCCATCATTGGTGTCAGTGGGAGGAATAGTGTCCCATCATTGGTATCAGTGGGAGGAATAGTGCCCCATCGTTGGTGTTAGTGGGAGGAATAGTGCCCCATCATAGGTGTCAGTGGGAGGAATAGGGCCCCATCATTGGTGTCAGTGGGAGGAATAGTGTCCCATCATTGGTATCAGTGGGAGGAATAGTGTCCCATCATTAGTATCAGTGGGAGGAATAGTGTCCCATCATTGGTGTCAGTGGGAGGAATAGTGCCCCATTATTGGTGTCAGTGGGAGGAATAGTGCCCCATCATTGGTGTCAGTGGGAGGAATAGTTCCCCATCATTGGTGTCAGTGGGAGGAATAGTCCCCCATCATTGGTGTCAGTGGAAGGAATAGTGTCCCATCATTGGTATCAGTGGGAGGAATAGTGCCCCATCATTGGTATCAGTGGGAGGAATAGTGTCCCATCATTGGTATCAGTGGGAGGAATAGTGCCCCATCATTGGTATCAGTGGGATGAATAGTGCCCCATCATTGGTATCAGTGGAAGGAATAGTGTCCCATCATTGGTATCAGTGGGAGGAATAGTGTCCCATCATTGGTATCAGTGGGAGGAATAGTGCCCCATCATTGGTGTCAGTGGGAGGAATAGTGCCCCATCATTGGTATCAGTGGGAGGAATAGTGTCCCATCACTGGTATCAGTGGGAGGAATAGTGCCTCATCATTGGTATCAGTGGGAGGAATAGTGTCCCATCATTGGTATCAGTGGGAGGAATAGTGTTCCATCATTGGTGTCAGTGGGAGGAATAGTGTCCCATCATTGGTGTCAGTGGGAGGAATAGTGTCCCATCATTGGTGTCAGTGAGAGGAATAGTGCCCCATCATTGGTATCAGTGGGAGGAATAGTGTCCCATCATTGGTGTCAGTGGGAGGAATAGTGTCCCATCATTGGTATCAGTGGCAGGAATAGTGCCCCATCATTGGTATCAGTGGGAGGAATAGTGCCCTATCATTGGTATCAGTGGGAGGAATAGTGCCTCATCATTGGTATCAGTGGGAGGAATAGTGTCCCATCATTGGTATCAGTGGGAGGAATAGTGTTCCATCATTGGTGTCAGTGGGAGGAATAGTGTCCCATCATTGGTGTCAGTGAGAGGAATAGTGCCCCATCATTGGTATCAGTGGGAGGAATAGTGTCCCATCATTGGTGTCAGTGAGAGGAATAGTGCCCCATCATTGGTATCAGTGGGAGGAATAGTGTCCCATCATTGGTGTCAGTGGGAGGAATAGTGCTCCATCATTGGTGTCAGTGAGAGGAATAGTTTCCCATCATTGGTATCAGTGGGAGGAATAGTGTCCCATCATTGGTGTCAGTGGGAGGAATAGTTCCCTATCATTGGTATCAGTGGAAGGTATAGTGCCCCATCATTGGTGTCAGTAGGAGGAATAGTGCCCCATCATTGGTGTCAGTTGGAGGAATAGTGTCCCATCATTGGTGTCAGTAGGAGGAATAGTGCCCCATCATTGGAGTCAGTTGGAGGAATAGTGTCCCATCATTGGTGTCAGTGGGAGGAATAGTGCCCTTCATTGGTATCAGGGGGAGGAATGGTGCCCCAAATGCTGCTGTGTGCTGTGATAGAGATCCTAGTCGGAAACCAGCCGGCGGGAGGATGAGCCATCTCCGCTCTGCTATGATGCGATAACGATAACCGGAAAGACGTCATTCGACTAGCAGGAACCAGGGTAGAACGCAGTCTTCCTCTGTTGCCGTGACTACGCGTTTTGCGCGCATGCGCTTTTGTCAATTGGCTCCTGCTGCTGTCAATCATAGCCAGTGATGATGAAGAGTGCCCCCTATTGCAAGCAGGGGGAGGAGCCAGGAATGCCAGCGGGTGACTTGACACTAGGCGGATTTGTTAGAAACCACTACACAGAGCAGGTATCACACGTTTGTTATTTTAATAGAAAAAAAATGGACATTGTTTCTTTAATATATACCTAAGCCCGATCACGATTCATTGATGTGCAATACAGCAGAGGCTTTCTCAGCGCTCTTTCTCCTCATTGGCTCAGATAGAGCAGCAGGAGCCATTGGCTCCTGCTGCTGTCAATCATAGCCAGTGATGATGAAGGGTAGGGCGGAGCCGAGCCCTGCTCTGCGTGTCTTATGGGCACACACAGCAAGTCTAAGTGGCAAGCTCGCACGAGTGCCCCCTATTGCAAGCGGTGGGAGGAGCTAGGAATTCCAGCGGGTGACCCGAAAAAACACTAAACAGAGAAGGTATCACATGTTTGTTATTTTAATAGAGAAAAATGTAAGGTTTCGTGTCCGTTCACACTACCGTAGCACGGCTTCGCTGGCGATCTGTGAAGTCACGTGCACCGCGACTTCGGCGCGACTTGCACGGACTTCACATAATTAAAGTCAATGCAAGTCGCTCTGATGTTTCCCCGAAGTAGTACAGGAACTTGTGTCGCTCCTATTAGAACGGTTCCATAGCACTGAATGGACCGCGACTTGTCAGGCTGACAAGTCGCTGTAGTGTGAACCGGGACTTACAATGACTTTACCTTTAATCACAACATTCTAAGCAGACCCAGCATTTCCACCATTGTTAGCCTCCTAACAAGGAGAGGAAAACAAATCCCGGCATAATTTATTATAAATTGGACATTGTTTCTTTGTGGACTCTAAAAATAGTGTAGAAATAGGAATGTGTGGGGTGAGTGCACACACTGATAAGCAGACACGGAAGCCGGAGCCGGCCTGCAATGCACCAGCTGGGCCTGATTTGGAGAAATAATAGATAAGTTTAGCGGAGTCAGCTTCCATTTACAGCAGGTATATAGTAATCAGGAGCAGCGAATGGGCAATCTGCCAACAGCAGGACGGTGCACAATGCCATATAATAGTGAGAGCAACCAAATACAAATCTATTACCGGAAAGAAACACAAAAACTCTCCATCAGGTTTGAATTGAAATACCTAAAAGTTTGAAAATAATTTTAATTAGGGATACATCGATACCTTTTTTTTTTTTTTTTTTTTTTACGAGTACTGACATTTTTTTTTTTTTTACGAGTACTGTCACTTTTTTTTTTTTACGAGTACTGACACTTTTTTTTACGAGTACTGACCCTTTTTTTTTTTTTTTTTATGAGTACTGTCACTTTTTTTTTTTTACGAGTACTGACACTTTTTTTTACGAGTACTGACCCTTTTTTTTTTTTTTTTACGAGTACTGACACTTTTTTTTTTTTTTACGAGTACTGACACTTTTTTTTTTTACGAGTACTGACACTTTTTTTTACGAGTACTGACCCTTTTTTTTTTTTTTTTTATGAGTACTGTCACTTTTTTTTTTTTTACGAGTACTGACACTTTTTTTTACGAGTACTGACCCTTTTTTTTTTTTTTTTTACGAGTACTGACACTTTTTTTTTTTTTTACGAGTACTGACACTTTTTTTTTTTACGAGTACTGACACTTTTTTTTTTTTACGAGTACTGACACTTTTTTTTTTTTTTTTTACGTGTACTGACACTTTTTTTTTACTAGTACTGACACTTTTTTTTTTCTTTTTTTTACGAGTACTGACACTTTTTTTTTTCTTTTTTTTACAAGTACTGACACTTTTTTTTTTCTTTTTTTTTACTAGTACTGACACTTTTTTTTTTATTTTTTTTACGAGTACTGACACTTTTTTTTTTTTTACAAGTACTGACACTTTTTTTTTACGAGTACTGACACTTTTTTTCTTAAGTACTCGCCGATACCAATTACCAATAACTACCGCCACTGTTTTGTTTATACTTCAAGCGTAACTCCACTTTTGTTGAAAAAAAAAAAAACATTCCCCTCTGGGTGATCTCTGTACATTGCAGGGATTGTAACAAACTTTGTTGCAGATTCCTACCTTTTGTTATTCTGAAGAAATCATTGTTTGTTCCTCTGTGCTGAGTGGTTCTAATGGGAGTGGTTTCATAATTATCTATCAGCGGTGGTAGCTGCAGGGTTCTAATGAGGAAAGCTGCTGGGCCTGCATCCCTTTAGTGCCGGTTCACACTTGTGCGATGCGTGAAGGCTGCGAATTCGGTTACTAAGACGCTGCCAGCTGCAAAGCATCCTTGATTGCTAAGACACTGTCAGCTGCACAGCATCTTTGCTTACTAAGATGCTGTCAGCGTCAAAGGATCTTTGATTGCTTAGACTCTGCCAGCTGCACAGCGTCCTTGGTTGCTAAGATGCTGTCAGTGGGACAGATATACCTGTGATGGATCCCTAGCCCTATTCAGCTGCTGGCCAGGAGATTCCCCAGCTGACAGCTAAATGTAAACAAAGGTGGCGGGGATTATGGCTGACATCTTTGACCAAATATGGCCATTGCCATACATGGCTAAATGTGCACATATTGCATTTGTATTGCATATTTTATTCTGACATAAACTTTAATAGAAGAGTTCACTTTAGGAAGTCTTCATCTCTTTTTTTTTTTTATCTCTTTAGGAATATATCGCTGACTTATACGCTCACTTCCTGGAGATCAGCCTGGAAGCCCACATGTATGCATCACAATGGTTTCTAACTTTATTTACTGCCAAATTCCCCCTCTATATGGTCTTCCACATCATTGACCTGCTCCTGTGTGAGGTAGGTACAAACAACAGTCAATTGTCAGCTTTCTGGACACTTTTCTATATAGTCACTGTGAAGTCAGAATAGTAAACTCCTATAGGACTCTAATAAAAGATGTGTGTGTGTATATATATATATATATATATATATATATTATTAAGGGTTTATACAGCATCAATTTGTCCAAAGCTTTGCAATGAAAAAGTTCAATACAGGAGGGTTAGAAGGGCTCTGCTCCTGTGAGCTTACAGTCCAATACAGGAGTCTCCAAACTTTTCAGTATGTGGGCCACATTGTACATTTTACAACTCTTCATGGGTAAAAAAAGAAAAAAAAATATTTAAGCAAATTCCCCCCTTACATCAGGGTTCCCCATTACAGCCCCCCTTGCATCAGGGTCCCCATTACAGCCCCCCTTACATCAGGTTCCCCATTACAGCCCCCCTTACATCAGGGTCCCCATTACAGCCCCCCTTGCATCAGGGTCCCCATTACAGCCCCCCCCTTACATCAGAGCTCCCATTACAGCCCCCCTTACATCAGAGCTCCCATTACAGCCCCCCTTACATCAGAGCTCCCATTACAGCCCCCCTTACATCAGAGCTCCCATTACAGCCCCCCTACATCAGGGTCCCCATTACAGCCCCCTTACAATAGGGTTCCCATTACAGCCCCCCTTACAATAGGGTTCCCATTACAGCCCCCCTTACAATAGGGTTCCCATTACAGCCCCCCTTACATCAGGGTTCCCATTACAGCCCCCCTTACATCAGGGTTCCCATTACAGACCCCCTTACATCAGAGCTCCCATTACAGCCCCCCTTACATCAGAGCTCCCATTACAGCCCCCCTTACATCAGAGCTCCCATTACAGCCCCCCTTACATCAGGGTTCCCATTACAGCCCCCCTTACATCAGGGTTCCCATTACAGCCCCCCTTACATCAGGGTTCCCATTACAGCCCCCCTTACATCAGGGTTCCCATTACAGCCCCCCTTGCATCAGGGTCCTCATTACAGCCCCCCTTGCATCAGGGTCCTCATTACAGCCCCCCTTGCATCAGGGTCCCCATTACAGCCCCCCTTGCATCAGGGTCCTCATTACAGCCCCCCTTATATCAGGGTCCTCATTACACCCCCCTTTACATCAGGGTCCCCATTACAGCCCCCCTTACATCAGGGTCCCCATTACAGCCCCCTTACAATAGGGTTCCCATTACAGCCCCCCTTACAATAGGGTTCCCATTACAGCCCCCCTTACAATAGGGTTCCCATTACAGCCCCCCTTACATCAGGGTTCCCATTACAGCCCCCCTTACATCAGGTTCCCCATTACAGACCCCCTTACATCAGAGCTCCCATTACAGCCCCCCTTACATCAGAGCTCCCATTACAGCCCCCCTTACAATAGGGTTCCCATTACAGCCCCCCTTACATCAGGGTTCCCATTACAGCCCCCCTTACATCAGGGTTCCCATTACAGCCCCCCTTACATCAGGGTTCCCATTACAGCCCCCCTTGCATCAGGGTCCTCATTACAGCCCCCCTTGCATCAGGGTCCCCATTACAGCCCCCCTTGCATCAGGGTCCCCATTACAGCCCCCCTTGCATCAGGGTCCTCATTACAGCCCCCCTTATATCAGGGTCCTCATTACAGCCCCCCTTACATCAGGGTCCCCATTACAGCCCCCCTTACATCAGGGTCCCCATTACAGCCCCCCTTACATCAGGGTCCCCATTACAGCCCCCCTTACATCAGGGTCCCCATTACAGCCCCCCTTACAATAGGGTTCCCATTACAGCCAACCTTACAATAGTGTTCCCATTAGAGCCTCCCTTACATCAGGGTCCCCATTACAGCCCCCTTACATCAGGGTTCCCATTTCGGCCCCCTTATATCAGGGTCCCCATTACAGCCTCCC
The DNA here is from genome assembly GCF_965119305.1 of Pelophylax lessonae. Taxonomy (NCBI): domain Eukaryota; kingdom Metazoa; phylum Chordata; class Amphibia; order Anura; family Ranidae; genus Pelophylax; species Pelophylax lessonae. The sequence goes on from NC_138774.1 coordinate 292,184,503, forward strand.
TTACAATAGGGTCCCCATTACAGCCCCCCTTACATCAGGGTCCCCGTTACAGCCCCCCTTACATCAGGGTTCCCATTACAGCCCCAGTTACAGAGTCCCATTAGAACCCCCTTACATCCAAGTCCACCTTTGGAGTCCCCCCTCTTACATCAGGGTCTCCATTAGAACTCCTTTACATCAGGGTCCTCATCGAAGCCCTGATTATATTGGGAAACCCCCTTACGTATGGCTCCTCATCAGAACAACCCTTACATCAGGGTCCCATCGGAGCCCCCCTTACATCAGGATCACTATCTGAGCCCCCCTTATCAGGATCTTCATTTCGGAGTCCCCTTTATATAAGAAACCCCATCGGAGCCCCCTTTATACCAGGATTCCCAGTGCAACCTCCCTGAGTCGTCATCGGAGTCGTCATCCCCCCCTTACATCAGAGCTCCCATTACAGCCCCCTTACATCAGAGCTCCCATTACAGCCCCCTTACATCAGGGTCCCCATTACAGCCCCCTTACAATAGGGTTCCCATTACAGCCCCCCTTACAATAGGGTTCCCATTACAGCCCCCCTTACAATAGGGTTCCCATTACAGCCCCCCTTACAATAGGGTTCCCATTACAGCCCCCCTTACATCAGGGTTCCTATTACAGCCCCCCTTACATCAGAGCTCCCATTACAGCCCCCTTTACATCAGAGCTCCCATTACAGCCCCCTTACAATAGGGTTCCCATTACAGCCCCCCTTACAATAGGGTTCCCATTACAGCCCCCCTTACAATAGGGTTCCCATTACAGCCCCCCTTACATCAGGGTTCCCATTACAGCCCCCCTTACATCAGGGTTCCCATTACAGCCCCCCTTACATCATGGTTCCCATTACAGCCCCCCTTACATCAGGGTTCCCATTACAGCCCCCCTTGCATCAGGGTCCCCATTACAGCCCCCCTTACATCAGGGTCCTCATTACAGCCCCCCTTATATCAGGGTACTCACTACAGCCCCCCTTACATCAGGGTCCCCATTACAGCCCCCCTTACATCAGGATCCCCATTACAGCCCCCCTTACAATAGGGTTCCCATTACAGCCAACCTTACAATAGGGTTCCCATTAGAGCCTCCCTTACATCAGGGTCCCCATTACAGCCCCCTTACATCAGGGTTCCCATTTCGGCCCCCTTACATCAGGGTCCCCATTACAGCCCCCCTTACATCAGGGTCCCCGTTACAGCCCCCCCTTACATCAGGGTCCCCGTTACAGCCCCCCCTTACATCAGGGTCCCCGTTACAGCCCCCGTTACATCAGAGTCCCATTAGAACCCCCTTACATCCAAGTCCACCTTTGGAGTCCCCCCTCTTACATCAGGGTCCCCATTAGAACTCCTTTACATCAGGGTCCTCATTGAAGCCCTGATTATATTGGGAGCCTCATCGGAACCCCCCCTTATGTATGGCTCCTCATCAGAACAACACTTACAACAGGGTCCCCATCGGAGCCCCCCCCCTTACATCAGGGTCCCATTGGAGCCCCCCTTACATCAGGATCACTATCTGAGTCCCCCTTATCAGGATCTTCATTTCGGAGTCCCCTTTATATAAGAAACCCCATCGGAGCCCCCCTTATACCAGGATTCCCAGTGCAACCTCCCTGATATCAGGACCCCCATCAGAGTCGTCCCCCCCCCCCCCCCCCTTACATCAGGATCCCCATTGGAGCTCTTCTTTACATCAGGGTCCTTAACGGAGCCCCCCTCCCAAATATATCACAGATAATTGTAGACCGTTTGAGTAAAATCTTCAGTCTCAGCACATCAGCTGTGGTCCAGGTGTGGCCTATGGGCCGTAGTTTGGAGACCCCCCCTGATCTGATAGGTACTCCGTGTTCCCAATGCCTTCTATAATATAAATAGGATGTGAAGTGTGTGCAGATCTACATTCCACACTGATGATTCTCACTGGAGCTTCTGGGGATTGTAGTCGGGGGAATGAACTGGAAAAGGTTGAGTCAGGTCGGGTACAACTATATACTGTATACTGCGGATAACGTACTGTCCTGCACTGACCTCTGCTGGTCAAACAAGATACTACAACAACTAAAACAAAACTTCAATCTAAAATTTTTTTGTTCCAGTAAAACTTTTTGAGAATTTTTTTAACAACCACAAGGAAAAACAGGATAAAATCAAAGAAACAGAGGTGCATATCATTGTGCAGTATACACAGATGAGATCCAAGTGCAGATACATTGAACGGTATGGTAATGGCATGCAAGCCCCCTGGTTATACATTGAAGATCAGTACTGTGGTCAGGGAACGGTTGCATTGCGCACTTTCAATTCATAAATAAATGTAATCGGATGCAGTGTTTCCCGTGTATGAGACAATAGGTATAAGGCTTGGGACAGCAATAGGTAAAGGTTGTACTTTTTTTCAGGTATAGGTTATACTTTTTATTTTTTTCAGGTATAGGTTATACTTTTTATTTTTTTCAGGTATAGGTTATACTTTTTATTTTTTTTAGGTACAGGTTATACTTTTTATTTTTTTAGGTATAGGTTATACTTTTTATTTTTTTTTAGGTATAGGTTATCTTTTTTTTTTTTTTTTTTCAGGTATAGCTTATACTTTTATTTTTTTATGTATTTTTCAGGTATAGGTTATCTTTTTTTTTTAGGTTTAGGTTGTACTCTTTAGGTATAGGTTGTACTTTTTTTTTTTTTTCCCCAGATATAGGTAGTACTTTTATTTTATTTTTTTTCAGGTATAGGTTGTACTTTTTTTTTTTTTTTTTTTTAGGTATAGGTTACATAGTAACATAGTAGTTGAGGTTGAATAAAGACAATAGTCCATCCAGTTCAACCTCTGTAGGTGTGTGTGGACGTATTAATTTCCCATACCCCTGAATGTTCTGATCTTTGAGATGTACGTCCAAGAGTCTTCTAAAAGTAGCGCTTCTGGAAGAATGGTCAAACATTCCCATAGACACACTCCTAAACCTTGTGGACGGCCTTCCCAGAAGAGTTGAAGCTGTTATAGCTGCAAAGGGTGGGCCAACTCAATTTTGAACCCTACGGACTAAGACTGGGATTCCATTAAAGTTCATGTGTGTGTAAAGGCAGGCGTCCCAATACTTTTGGTAATATAATGTGTGTGTGTGTGTGTGTATGTATATACAGTATATATATATATATACTGTCAGGTCCATAAATATTGGGACATGGACACAATTCTAATCTTTTTGGCTCTATACACCACCACAATGGATTTGAAATGAAACAAACAAGATTTGCTTTACCTGCAGACTTTCAGCTTTAATTTGAGGGTATTTACATCCAAATCAGGTGAACGGTGTAGGAATTACAACACTATGTATATGTGCCTCCCACTTTTTAAGGGACCAAAAGTAATGGGACAGAGTAACAATCATAAATCAAACTTTCACTTTTTAATACTTGGTTGCAAATCCTTTGCAGTCAATTACAGCCTGAAGTCTGGAACGCATAGACATCACCAGACGCTGGGTTTCATCCCTGGTGATGCTCTGCCAGGCCTCTACTGCAACTGTCTTCAGTTCCTGCTTGTTCTTGGGGCATTTTCCCTTCAGTTTTGTCTTCAGCAAGTGAAATGCATGCTCAATCGGATTCAGGTCAGGTGATTGACTTGGCCATTGCATAACATTCCACTTCTTTCCCTTAAAAAACTCTTTGGTTGCTTTCGCAGTATGCTTCGGATCATTGTCCATCTGCCGTCCAATGAGTTCTGAAGCATTTGGCTGAATATGAGCAGATAATATTGCCCGAAACACTTCAGAATTCATCCTGCTGCTTTTGTCAGCAGTCACATCATCAATAAATACAAGAGAACCAGTTCCATTGGCAGCCATATATGCCTACATGCCCACGCCATGACACTACCACCACCATGCTTCACTGATGAGGTGGTATGCTTTGGATCATGAGCAGTTCCTTTCCTTCTCCATACTCTTCTCTTCCCATCACTCTGGTACAAGTTGATCTTGGTCTCATCTGTCCATAGGATGTTGTTCCAGAACTGTGAAGACTTTTTTAGAAGTTTTTTGGCAAACTCTAATCTGGCCTTCCTGTTTTTGAGGCTCACCAATGGTTTACATCTTGGGATGAACCCTCTGTATTCACTCTGGTGAAGTCTTCTCTTGATTGTTGACTTTGACACACATACACCTACCTCCTGGAGAGTGATCTTGATCTGGCCAACTGTTGTGAAGGTGACACACATACACCTACCTCCTGGAGAGTGATCTTGATCTGACACACATACACCTACCTCCTGGAGAGTGTTCTTGATCTGGCCAACTGTTGTGAAGGGTGTTTTCTTCACCAGGGAAAGAATTCTTCGGTCATCCACCACAGTTGTTTTCCGTGGTCTTCCGGGTCTTTTGGTGTTGCTGAGTTCACCGATGTGTTCTTTCTTTTTTAAGGATGTTCCAAGCAGTTGATTTGGCCACACCTAATGTTTTTGCTATCTCTCTGATGGGTTTGTTTTGTTTTTTCAGCCTAATGATGGCTTGCTTCACTGATGGTGACAGCTCTTTGGATCTCATATTGACAGCAACAGATTCCAAATGCAAATGGCACACTTGAAATGAACTCTGGACCTTTTATCTGCTCCTTGTAAATGGGATAATGAGGGAATAACACACACCTGGCCAGGGAACAGCTGAGCAGCCAAATGTCCCATTACTTTTGGTCCCTTAAAAAGTGGGAGGCACATATACAAACTGTTGTAATTCCTACACCGTTCACCTGATTTGGATGTAAATACCCTCAAATTAAAGCTGAAAGTCTGCAGTTAAAGCGCATCTTGTTTGTTTCATTTCAAATCCATTGTGGTGGTGTATAGAGCCAAAAAGATTAGAATTGTGTAGATGTCCCAATATTTATGGACTATATATATATTTGTTTGCCTTATTTCTGTATGTTATTTTTAATTGCTGTTTATCTTGTTTACAGGGAATAAGTGTCATCTTTAATGTCGCCTTGGGATTGCTAAAAGTAAGTGAACCCTCTCTGCTTTCTTTAGTTCATATAAGCCATTCTAATATCTGTCTTATCTCCTAACAACTCATAAGACTTTCCTTCTTTAGTCCAGTGCAGGGATAGGTAACCTTGGCAATTAAGATGTGCTGAAACTACAAATCCCATCATCCCTCTGCCTCCAGGAGCCATGCCTGTTGCTGTCAGAGTCTTGCAATGCCTCATGTGATGTGTAGTTTCACCACAGCTGGAGTGCTGAGGTTGCCTACTCCTGGTCTGGTGTCTAAGGTGGGAGGATGGATTTTTTTTCCTTAGCTAATGTTATACACTGCTCAAAAATATGAAAAGAACACTTTGAAAATACATCAGATCTCAATGGGGAAAAATATCATGCTGGATATCTACTGGTATGGACTGGGTAATATGTTTGGATCTATACTGGTATGGACTGGGTAATGTGTTAGGATCTATACTGATATGGACTTGGTAATGTGTTAGGATCTATACTGGTATGGACTGGGTAATGTGTTAGGATCTATACTGGTATGGGCTGGGTAATGTGTTAGGATCAATACTTGTATGGACTGGATAATGTGTTAGGATCTATACTGGTATGGACTGGGTAATGTGTTAGGATCTATACTGGTGTGGACTGGGTAATGTGTTAGGATCTTTACTGGTGTGGACTGGGTAAGGTGTTAGGATCTATACTGGTATGGACTGGGTAATGTGTTAGGATCTATACTGGTATGGACTGGGTAATGTGCTAGGATCTATACTGGTTTAGACTGGATAATGTGTTAGGATCTATACTGGTATGGACTGGGTAATGTGTTAGGATCTATACTGATATGGACTGGGTAATGTGTTAGGATCTATACTGGTATGGACTGGTTAATGTGTTAGGATCTATACTGGTATGGACTGGGTAATGTGTTAGGATCTATACTGGTGTGGACTGGGTAATGTGTTAGGATCTTTACTGGTGTGGACTGGGTAAGGTGTTAGGATCTTTACTGGTGTGGACTGGGTAAGGTGTTAGGATTTATACTGGTTTGGACTGGGTAATGTGTTAGGATCTATACTGGTGTGGACTGGGTAATGTGTTAGGATCTATACTGGTATGGACTGGGTAATGTGTTAGGATCTTTACTGGTGTGGACTGGGTAAGGTGTTAGGATTTATACTGGTATGGACTGGGTAAGGTGTTAGGATCTATACTGGTATGGACTGGGTAATGTGTTAGGAAGGAAAGGATGCCACATTGTTTGATGGAAATGAAAATTCTCACCCTACAGAGGGGTGAATTCAGAGACACCCCGAAAATCAAAGTGAAAAAATGATGCAGCAGGCGATTCCATTTTGCTGGAATTTCACTGCAGCAACTCAGAATGGTCCTTAGTAGTTTGTATGGCCCCCACACGCTTGTATGCATGCCTGACAATGTCGGGGGATGCTCCTAATGAGACGTCGGATGGTGTTTTGGGGTATTTCCTCCCAGATCTGGAGCAGGACATCACTGAGCTCCTGAACAGACTGAGGTGTAACCTGGCGGCGTCGGATGGACCAAAACATAATGTCCCAGAGGTGTTCTATTGGATTTAGGTCAGGCGAGTGTGGGGGCCATTCAATGGTATTAATTCCTTCATCCTCCAGGAACTGGCTGCATACTCTCACCACATGAGGCCGGGCATTGTCGTGCACCAGGAGGAACCCAGGACCCACTGCACCAGCAAAGGTCTGACAATGGGTCCAAGGATTTCATCCCGCTTCCTAATGGCAGTCAGGGTGCCATTGTCTAGCCTGTAGAGGTCTGTGCGTCCCTCCATGGATTTGCCTCCCCAGACCATCACTGACCCACCACCAAACCGGTCATGCTGAACGATGTTACAGGCAGAATAACGTTCTCCACGGCTTCTCCAGACCCTTTCACGTCTGTCACATGTGCTCAGGGTGAACCTTCTCTCATCTGTGAAAAGCACAGGGTGCCAGTGGTGGATCTGCCAATTCTGGTGTTGGCAAATGCCAATCGAGCTCCACGGTGTCGGGCAGTGAGCACAGGGCCCACTAGAGGACATCGGGCCCTCAGGCCACCCTCATGAAGTCTGTTTCTGATTGGTCAGAGACATTCACACCAGTGTCCTGCTGGAGGTCATTTTGTAGGGATCTGGCAGAGCTCATCCTGTTCCTCCTTGCAAAAAGGTGCAGATACCGGTCCTGCTGCTGGGTTAAGGACTTTCTACGGCCCTGTCCAGCTCTCCTAGAGTAACTGCCTGTCTCCTGGAATCTCCTCCGTGCTCTTGAGACTCTGGTGGGGGAGACACAGCAAACCTTCTGGCAATGGGACGTATTGATGTGCCATCCTGGAGGAGTTGGACTGCCTGTGCAACCTCTATAGGGTCCAGGTATGGCCTCATCCTACCAGTAGTGACACTGATCCCCTCTATAGGGTCCAGGTATGGCCTCATGCTACCAGTAGTGACACTGACCCCCTCTATAGGGTCCAGGTATGGCCTCATGCTACCAGTAGTGACACTGACCCCCTCTATAGGGTCCAGGTATGGCCTCATGCTACCAGTAGTGACACTGACCCTAGCCAAATGCAAAACTAGTAAAAAACAGTCAGAAAAGATTAGTAGGGAAAACAAATGCCTGTGGCCTCCACCTGGAAAATCATTCCCGTTTTTGGAGCTTGTCTCATTGTTGCCTATCTAGTGCAGCTATTAATTTCATTAACACCAAAGCAGCTGAAACAGATTAACAACCACCTCTGCTACTTAACTGACCAGATCAATATTCCAGGAGTTTAATTGACTCTATGCTATACTCTGATTAAAAAGTGTTCCTTTAATGTTTTTGCGCAGTGTATATTGCTTGTTTCTGAAGGGTTGATTTGAAATCCACTCTGCAGTCCTGTTTTCTGACACAATTCTTTTTTTCATCATTATGCACATTTGGCAGCTGTTACATTTTAATGAACTCATCTGGTTGTAAAATGACTTGTTTGCTTGTAGCATAGCCCGGTAGATTTTTGCTATGTAGTTTTGTGTTCTAGCGTTGCATAATTTACTCGTCAACTATAAAGCTGTGCTTTAGGAACTCTTATGGAAGAGGCAGAGACTGAACATGTTGTGTGCCACCCCCCCCCCCCCCAAAAAAAAGGCAAGCAGAAGGCAACAAAGGACTAGTCACCAGTATTTAAGGTGGTCTCTCTGCTGCTACTCTTTTACTGTTACTGACTTACAGTGCCTTGTTTTCATGTGGAGATGGCCAATTTGGTAGAGGCAGGGCTTTGCTTCAGAGCAGCTGGTGATCTGATGAATGGTGGCAGAATATTCGAGAAGCTGCAGAGGAGGTAAAGGAAACAGAAATCCACAGAATGAGTAAAGCAGGGAGATCTTTGCACTGGATGTCCTCAGGTGCTGCTTCCTGTCCAGCAAGGAGAACAGTGGTGAATGGTGGCAGAATATTGGAGAAACCGCAGAAGAGGTGGAGGAAGCCCAGATCCACAGAATGAGTAAAGCAGAAGCAGGGAGATCTTGGCACTGCAAGCTCCTCAGGTGCTGCTTCCTCTCCAGCAAGGAGAACGGTGGTGAATCGTGGCAGAATATTGGAGAAATCACAGAAGAGGTGGAGGAAGCCCAGATCCACAAAATGAGTAAAGCAGAAGCAGGGAGATCCTTGCACTGCAAGGTCCTCAGGTGCTGCTTCCTCTCCAGCAAGAAGAACAGTGGTGAATGGTGACAGAATATTGGAGAAACCGCAGAAGAGGTGGAGGAATCCCAGATCCACAGAATGAGAAAAGCAGGGAGATCCTTGCACTGCAAGCTCCTCAGGTGCTGCTTCCTCTCCAGCAAAGAGCACAGTGTGCAGCACAGTAGTGGCATCACCAAATCTCACACCAAACATCCTGAGACTAGCATTGAGAGGCAGCAGTGCTTTAGATTATCTTGCACTGCAGATATTCAGTTATGAGGCTAAAGAAACAGGGGTGCCTAGGCACAGATTCCATAGAGTGAATGAAGCGGAAGAAGGGAGATCCTTGCACTGAAGGTCCACAGATACAGCTTCCTCTCCAGCAAGGAGAACAGTGGTGAATAGTGTCAGAATATTGGAGAGGTGGAGGAAGCCCAGATCCACAGAATGAGTAAGGCAGAAGCAGGGAGATCCTTGCACTGCAAGGTCCTCAGGTGCTGCTTCCTCTCCAGCAAAGAGCACAGTGAGCAGCACGGTAGTTGCATCACCATATCTCACACCAAACATCCTGAGACTAGCATTGAGAGGCAGCAGTGCCTTAGATGATCTTGCACTGCAGATATTCAGTTATGAAGCTAAAGAAACAGGGGTGCCTAGGCACAGATTCCATAGAGTGAATGAAGCGGAAGAAAGGAGATCCTTGCACTGAAAGTCCTCAGATACAGCTTCCTCTCCAGCAGGGAGAACAGTGGTGAATAGTGGCAGAATATTGGAGAAACAGCAGGAGAGGTGGAGGAAGCCCATATCCACAGAATGAATAAAGCTAAAGCAGGGAGATGCTTGCACTGCAGGTCCTCAAGTACAGCTTCCTCTCCAAAAAAGAGAACAGCGAGCAGTACAGTAGTAGGACACCAGTATTGCCTGTGGTCCTGTTACTGACCTACCATGCCTTGTTTTTGTGTGGAGACGGCCAATTTGGTAGAGGCAGGGCTTTGCTTCAGAGCTGCTGGCGATCTGATGAATGGTGGCAGAATATTCGAGAAGCTGTAAGAGGGGGGAAGTAAGCACAGATCCACAGAATGAGTAAAGCAGAAGCAGGGAGATCCTTGCATGGTGGGTCCTCAGGTACAATTTCCCCTCCAGCAAGGAGAACAAAGAGCAGCACAGTAGTGGCATCACCAAATCTTACTCCAAACCTCCTGAGACTAATAGTCAGAGGCAGCAGTGCCTTAGATGTTCTTGCACTGCAGATATTCAGCTATGAGGCTAAAGAAACAGGGGTGCCTAGGCACAGGTTCATAGAGTGGATGAAGCAGAAGTAGGAAGATCCTTGCTCTGGAGGTTCTCAGATACAGCTTCCTCTCCAGCAAGGAGAACAGTGGTGAATGGTGGCAGAATATTGTAGAAGCAGCAGGAGAGGTGGAAGAAGCCCAGATCCACAGAATGAGTAAAGCAGAAGCAGGGAGATCCTTGCATGGTAGGTCCCCAGGTACAGCTTCCTCTCCAGCAAGAAGAACAGAGAGCAGCACAGTAGTGGCATCACTTAATCTCACTCCAAATCTCAATCCTCCTAGGACTAGCAGTCAGAAGCGTTGGTGCCTTAGATGCTCTTGCACTGCAGATATTCATCTATGAGGCTAAAGAACGGGGTGCCTAGGCACAGATCCATAATGGGAATGAAGCGGAAAAAGGCAGAGCCTTGCCCTGGAGGTCCCCAGTTACAGCTTCCTCTCCAGCAAGGAGAACAGTTAGCAGCACAGTTGTAGGCCTGGCCACCAGTATTGCCTGTGATCCTGTTACTGACCTACCATGTCTTGTTTTTTGTGGAGACGGACAATTTGGTTAAGGCAAGGCTTTGCTTCAGAGTTGCTGCCAATCTGATGAATGGTGGCAGAATATTCGAGAAGCAACAGGAGAGTTGAAGGAAGCACAGGTCCACAGAATGAGTAAATCAGGAGCAGGGAGATCCTTGCACTGCAGATCCACAGGTACAGCTTAATCTCCAGCAAGAACAGCAGCGAGCAGCACAGTAGTAGGACTTAGCCACTAGTATTCCTAGCAACTGATCCTTTTCCTGTTACTGACCTACAATTCCATGGAGGTGGTCATCTTGATAGGGGTTAAGAAATTGATCCCTTATGTTGGAGCTGCCCACCTTATGACTGATGGGGTTAATGATAGAGGTGGATAAAGTACAGATCCACAGAATGAATAAAGTTGAAGCAGGGAGATCCTTGCACAACAGATCCTCAAGTACAGCTCCCTCTCCAGCAAGGAGAACAGCAAAGCAGTACAGTAGTAGGACTTTGCCACAAGTATTGATTGCAACTGACCTTTTTCCTGTTACTGACCCACAATGCCTTGTTCTGCACCGTCTCTGTGTGGAGGTGGCCATCTTGGTAGAGGAGCAGGGTTTTGATTCCTCATGTCAGAGCGGCCCACCTCATCACTAGTGGGGTATTGATAAAAAGGTTGGGGCAGGGCTTTGCTTCAGAGCTGCTGGCTATCTGATGAATGGTGGCAGAATATTCGAGAAGCTGTAAGAGAGGAGAAGTAAGCACAGATCCACAAAAGGAGTTAGGTGGAAGCAGGGAGATCCTTGCACTGCAGATCCTCAGGTACAGCTTCTTCTCCAGCAAGGAGAACAGTGAGCAGCACAACAGTATATTCGTCAAATCTTAAAAATGCTGCAAAGCATTGCACCTGTGGCATGTATGCAGCTCTGTCTGGTTGTACAGTGACAGTATGGGTTGGCAGCCAGGGAAAGGGGTGAGGGGTAAAACTATAACTCAGCCGCACGTTGTTGCTGCTCCCCGGCAACCCGCCTGGAAGAGCCCTTTTATCCCCTCCTGACCGCCTGATTTAAAGTGGTTGTAAAGACTCCCATATACCCAGTAAAGTGATTGGCCTCAGGTGATACACAGAGATGAAACAAAACCACCTACATACGTTGAACCTGTTTATCTGCAGTCTTCTTTTCTCTGCATCCGTTCAAAGTGCAGAATTTTAAAGCTTGTCTGAGAGTTCAGAAAAAAGGGGGCAGAGAGCTGAAATTGCACACTGCAGAGCTCAGTGAGGAGAGCTCTGAGAGCTGATTGGAGGGAAGAGACACACCCCCCTCCACAAAGCACACAGGAACAGAGCTGAAGCTGTCTATCACAGGCTGTGTGCTGGAGCTTCCTCCCCTGTCACTTTTTTTCTCTTGGTGTCAGGAAATCTTGTCAGAAACGCTGATAGCAGAGGAAAGCGGCAACAGACAGAAATGACACCAAGGCCGGGTTCACATATGTGCGGCTGCAGTGTGAAGTCTGGGGTCCGATGCGTTTCTGTTCGCCAGTTCAGGTGCAACTTTTTCTCTGAATTCGCACCTGATCCGGACCCAGAAACGCACAGGGCCCTTTTCAAAACCACACCCCAGCCGCCCCGGACATGCTTGAACCGGATCCATTGCAAGTCAGTCACACTCACATGTTATGTGAATTGGATGTGGTTAAAAACGCATCCAGTTCGCATATATGTGAACCCAGCTTTAGTGCTCTGGACTGAGACAAGTACACACTAAAGGGATTGGCTTTGTTCATATTCCATGGTTTACAACCACTATAACTCTGCAAAGCAGCACAACTGCAATCACATGCATTGCACGTGGTTGCGGCTCAGCCCCATTGGAACTCAAAAGTTTGTTAAGCTGCGCCGCTTGCCAAACTCTGCACCCTGAGTTCAAAATGCAAAGTATCATGGCTGCAGCATGTGTACAGCCCAGTTCAGGTGGGCAGTAAAACTACAGCTCAGCCATCCATTTTTACCACCACTCCCCAACAACTCGTCTAAAAGAGCCCTTTAATTGTGTTTCGTGCTGTATTTGTAGAACTTTGTAGATACATTTCTGCTCCTTTCATGTTTTTATCTTCATTTCTATGGACACAACTCTCCATTTCTCTCCTCAGACCTCCAAGGATGACCTGCTGCTCACAGACTTTGAAGGTGCTCTGAAGTTCTTCCGCGTTCAGCTCCCGAAGCGCTATCGTTCTGAAGACAATGCTAAAAAGCTGATGGAGCTGGCCTGCAGCCTGAAGGTACCTGATATGACTTGATTTCCCTAATAACTTCCTTTTCTACCGAGGATTCATAACGTGATTCATTAATTAGCGAACATACTTGTGACCGAACGTCCAGACTGTGGGGTGTTTGCTACTGTAGCGTGCGATATTTGTGCTGCCAGCTAAGCTCCCGGCTTGAATCTCCAGTCACCTGTGGTTAGTTATGTATATGAATGCACATCCACTGCGCTTGGTTAATGTAATCTGTGTGATGGCGGTGTGCCTGCTCATTGTACCCTCCATGTCTGCTGATCGCACAATGCCCCGGGAGCTGGAGGAGATTTTTCAAGCTCTACTGGCTGCATAAATTTGTAAATGTAAGAAGTTTGGATGTTGTGTCACAACGGACACCACCTGTGTTATCGTTTCTTAACCACCGAAGGACCAGGCCTATTTCTGACACTTGTTTGCAGGTTAAAAATCAGTATTTCTCTATCATCCATTGACAGACGCAGCTCTTATGCTTCTTATATCACAGGGTTATGCTGCCCCCTACAGGAGTAGTACTAGGCAGGAAAAAATTCACGCCTACATGGGCTTTCCTTTCCTTCACGTCATAACCCCACACACACTCTGCCACAAGCCAGTTTCTTGCTGCCTAGTGAAGGAGTAGGACCTAGGTTTCCTGCTGGGACTTCGGTCTCAGTTTTTTTTTGTTCTTTCAATAATTTTTCAGTTTTTTTTTTTTTTTTTGTGGTTGCGTTTTTCCCACCCCTCATGCCTACACTGCTTTGGGACGTCCCTATGTTATAAGAAGCATAAGAGCTGCGTCTGTCAATGGACGATAGAGAAAACTGGATTTTTGTAAGAACCTACCATAAAATCCTTTTCTTTGAAGTCCATTGACAGACGCAGCACCCGCCCCTCTGTTATGGGGGTGGTTTGTGTCGTCTTTTTCACTGCTTGCTACGAAACTGGCTTGTGGCAGAGTGTGTGTGGGGTTATGCAGTGAAGGACAGCCCCTGTAGGCGCGTCAGTGAATTTTTTTCTGCCTGTAGGGGGCAGCATAACCGTGCTGCCTAGTGAAGGAGTAGGACCTAGGTTTCCTGCTGGGACTTCGGTCTCAGTTTTTTTGGTCTTTTAAGAATTTTTCAGTTTTTTTTTTTTGGTTGCGTTTTTCTTACCCCTCATGCCTACACTGCTTTGGGACGTCCCTATGTTATAAGAAGCATAAGAGCGGCCCCTTGTCAATGGACGATAGAGAAAACTGGATTTTTGTAAGAACTTACCATAAAATCCTTTTCTTTGAAGCCCATTGACAGACGCAACACCCGCCCCTCTGTTATGGGGATGGTTTGTGTCGTCTTTTGCACTGCTTGCTATGAAACTGATTTGTGGCAGAGTGTGTGTGGGGTTATACAGTGAAGGTCAGCCCCTGTAGGCGTGTCACTGAATTTTTTTTCTGCCTCTAGGGGGCAACATAACCCTATGTTATAAGAAGCATAAGAGCTGCGTCTGGCAATGAATGATAGAGAAAACTGGATTTTTGTAAGAACCTACCATACAATCCTTTTCTTTGAAGTCCATTGACAGACGCAGCACCCGCCCCTCTGTTATGGTGATGGTTTCGTCTTTTTCACTGCTTGCTACAAAACTGGCTTCATATCTTCATTTAACAGATAGGATTCTCAGGTTTCTAGGCCAAATAAAGTCACGTTATTACCAGTAGAGGACGCTCTATCCTTTAAAGACCCTGCAGATAGGAAAGCTGAAGCCTTGGTCCGCCATCTTTTTACCGTGGCAGGTTCAATCCTGAGGTCGGTGTTTGACATAACCTTGGTCTCCCAGACCTCGACTGAGTGGGGAAAGCTTTTACACCAGGATTTGTAAGAGGGTCAGCACCCTCATGAAAGCTGGCAGAGCAGGTAATACAGGGGTTGCAGTATATTTGTGATGCCTCTCTGGATGCAGCCCTGTTAGCCTTCAGGGCATCGGTGATGGCGTTGACCTTGCGCCGCATGATCTGGTTGAAATGGTCTGCGGACCAGACCTCCAAGAAGATGCTGACGGATCTCCCGTTTGTGGGGGACCGCTTGTTCGGAGCCTCCATGGAAGAGATCACAAAGGGTCTTACGGGGGGCAAGAGCACCCTGCTTTCCGCAGGAGACTAAAATCAGAGAGCCTCACCATAAACGTGGCCCTGTATTTTCAGGCTTACAAGCTGCCCTTTCGTCACTAAACTTCTTGCTGATGGTCTTGTAGCCCATTCCAGCCTTGTGCAAATCTACAATCTTCTCCCTGACCTCCTCTGACAGCTCTTTGGTCTTCCCCATGATGGTGAGGTGTGAATGGCAGAAAGAGATTTTGTGTACAGGTGTCTAATACAAATAATGAGGAGTTAGGAGTGTCTTCTTCCATTGACAGGACTAATCTGTGTACCATCTGAGCACACACTGTAGCCAGTCTGTGGGAGCCAAAATTACTTTTTTTACTCACTGAACTGCGACTCAATTTATAACATTTGTATCATGTGTTTTTTCTGGATTTTTGGTTAATATTCTGACTCTATCATTTAAAATACAGCAATGATAAAAAATTGTAGACCCTTCATTTCTTTGTAAGTGGGCAAACTTAAAAAATCATTATTTTTCGACATTGTATGACCATCACACCCACTATATGACCAAATGTTTGTGGATACTGACAGGGGGCCATGCCCTAGGATGTGTTTTTTTTATTTATTTTTGGTTGCACCTAGCTCTTGTAGGTGGTGACATCTAACCTTTCAGTCATGAATATCTGGCTGTGGACCCACCCACTGCTAAAATTAAAGCTGAATTCAAGGAATTCATCTCCTTTGTAAAGATGAAGGCACACTATGAGTTAAGTCCAGCGAGGTGCATGACACCTCCTGGGCTTAGCTCATTTTTTAATATCTGACAGCTTTATAGTACTCCCGGAAAAACCGCTATCGATGTAGTTCCTGGAGAGTGACTCTGATTCTTCTTGTTTTGCATCTTGAACAGCTGGTATTTCTGTCCCTCTCCTCTTCTTGCCCAATCACAGGAGCCTTGGTATTACACTCACAAATTACAAAGGCTTCTGTGAATAGGCAGCAGAGGGGGGGGGGGGGCATAGCTGTGTCAAGCTCCTCTCAGACCCTTGACGTGTGTCTGGCAGAGCAATAAACCTGTCAGATGTAAATATTTTAATATAATAATTATAATAATATAATGTGTAAATATTAGCGATATGTACAGAAGATATCATGCAGCTCCTTTGACTTAAAGTGGAGTTCCGGCCACAAAATGCACTTTGGGCCACCTCCTTGCTCAGTGTCACCTGTAAAAGAAATGGATAGTCACAATTTTTTTTTTTTGTTTACTTACCTTGATATTCTAGAAAATATATCTCACCACCCCTACTATATATTGAACATTGACTTTACAGTCTATATTTTTAAGGTAGGCTGCAGCCAACTTATTCCTCCATAAGCGCAGAAACCCCCACCTTATATATTGAAGAAAATATACTCACCTTCCTTCCACTTCCTCCCTCTGCGGCCGCACGGCCCGCGCCGTCACTTCCTGCTTGCATTGATTCCTGGGAGCTGAACGTCATCGCTCCCAGGAATCAATGCCCCTGCATCGGCCTCGCTCGTCAGTTCCGGCGCAGGCGCGTAATTCCCTGCTAAACAGCTTCTGGGCATGCCCAGAAGCTGTGCAGCAATGACGCGCCTACACCGGACATGACGAGCGGGGGCCGGTGCAGGGCATTCTGGGACGAAGAGGACGCAGAAGAGAACGCTCTGGCTTCAGCTGCCCACACCTCAGATGGCAGCGCTAGACAAGACATTTTCAAGGTAAGTATTTCTTCTAAAAGGTAAGTGCGACTTGGGACAGATCAGAGGCTATCCATTGTGGAATGTACTAGCCCTGACTGTCCCGGGGGTATTTTTTGTGAAAAAACATTTTCGTGGCCAGAACTCCGTTTTAAGTCCAGCGAGGGGCATGACACCTCCTGGGCTTAGCTCATTTTTTAATGTCTGACCGCTTTATAGTACTCCCGGAAAACCGCTATCACTGTAGTTCCTGGAGAGTGACTCTGATCCTTCTGAGTTTTGCATCTTAAACAGCTGGTATGCCTGTCCCTCCCCCCTTCCTGCCCAGTCACAGGAGCCTTGGTATTATATGAACACATTCACAAATTACAAAGGCTTCTGTGAATGGGCAGCAGAGGGGGAGGAGGGGCATAGCTGTGTGTTTCTCCCCTCTCAAATCCTTGAAGTGTGTGTCCGGCAGGGCAATAAACCTGTCAAATGTAAATATTAGCGATACCTACAGGAGATGTCATGCAGCTCCTTTGACTTAACTCATAGTGTGCCCTAAATTTTTA
Source organism: Pelophylax lessonae (assembly GCF_965119305.1). Lineage (NCBI taxonomy): Eukaryota > Metazoa > Chordata > Amphibia > Anura > Ranidae > Pelophylax > Pelophylax lessonae. The sequence goes on from NC_138774.1 coordinate 292,201,637, forward strand.
CAAAGTGGCTAATTTTTTTTTTGTTTCAGTAGGGCCCCTTATATTTGTGGCTAGTGGGAAGATCTATACATAAGCCCTGCTGTAGTTAATTTGAAATTGAACCTCTCTGTATATGGCCTGCCAGTGACTCCAGCGCACACATTGTGCCGTCTCTATAACCTGTCCTGTTCTGCACACACCGTTGGCAATGGTTTGCTCTCCGCAATGCACTCCATGTCAGCTGCGTTGGCCAATTCTTCTATTCTGGAAAGTGGTTAATAATGCAGAAGGTTTTGTTTCCAACTAAGGATATCCTGTCTGGTTGCTCAGTATGACAGAGGAAAGCTGCATTCAGTGGCTTCTCCTCTTTGCTGATTCACGTTTGTAAGTATCCTGTAGATTACTGCATATTGTCGCTTATCTGCTTTATTTTTGGTGCTTTCGACAAGTTCTCAGAATTTCCCCCCAAGGTTTTCCTGGAAGTAATACTGCATATTATATATTGTAGCTGTATGGCATTAGGCAGGAGTTCCATTTTTAGTCTACTGGGACATGTGTTGTGGACTTCTCTCGTTAAAAAGAAAAAAAATTCGATTTTTTTCCCTGTGAATGTACTATACAGGTTTATGGTTCCCTTATGTATATATGTTTGTGGTATGGCTTTTGCATTAGTTCGGGGCTTTTTACTGTGTGCTCTTACTCTGTTTATGAATACTGCCGTATTCTCGATCTACCACCATTTAGAAGTAGCACCATGATGACATTCTTCACCTTTACTCATTCCCCACATATGCTGTTACTATGCCGCACACCCCAGGCTGCTGATACGGGGGGGTAAAGCCAGCCCTTCTGTACTGGGCCTTTATCCCATTAATCCATTGGGGGTCTTGAGGCAATAAGAGGAAATATTTTCCATAGGGTGCAAGTGGAGTGTAACCACGGTCCGAGACTTATTTCCCTGCGTTCTTTTAGTTCAGCAGAAGAGCCATGGGAAGGAAGGAGACTTTTTTTTTTGCTTTCGGGAGCAGGAGGAGTAATATTAAACGACTCAGCTCCCAGCAGTCATTCTTGACCCCTGCACTCAATACTCTACATACTACTTAACCTGCACGGTGCACACTTCTGACCCCCACGCTCTGCACGGTGCACACTTCTGACCCCCACGCTCTGCACGGTGCACACTTCTGACCCCCGTGCTATGTACGTTGCACACCCCTGACCCCTGCGCTCTGCACGGTGCACACTCCTGACCCCTGCGCTCTGCACGGTGCACACTCCTGACCCCTGCACTCTGCACGGTGCACACTCCTGACCCCTGCGCTCTGCACGGTGCACACTCCTGACCCCTGCGCATACTCCTGACCCCTGCGCTCTGCACGGTGCATACTCCTGACCCCTGCGCTCTGCACGGTGCATACTCCTGACCCCTGCGCTCTGCACGGTGCATACTCCTGACCCCTGCGCTCTGCACGGTGCATACTCCTGACCCCTGCGCTCTGCACGGTGCATACTCCTGACCCCTGCGCTCTGCACGGTGCATACTCCTGACCCCTGCGCTCTGCACGGTGCATACTCCTGCATGACTCCTGCGCTCTGCACGGTGCATACTCCTGCATGACTCCTGCGCTCTGCACGGTGCGTACTCCTGCATGACTCCTGCGCTCTGCACGGTGCGTACTCCTGCATGACCCCTGCGCTTTGCACCGTGCGTACTCCTGCATGACCCCTGCGCTTTGCACGGTGCGTACTCCTGCATGACCCCTGCGCTTTGCACGGTGCGTACTCCTGCATGACCCCTGCGCTTTGCACGGTGCGTACTCCTGCATGACCCCTGCGCTTTGCACGGTGCGTACTCCTGCATGACCCCTGCGCTTTGCACGGTGCGTACTCCTGCATGACCCCTGTGCTTTGCACGGTGCGTACTCCTGCATGACCCCTGCGCTTTGCACGGTGCATGACCCATGCGCTCTGCACGCTGCATACGCTGCTGGACCCCTTCCCACATCTCTGTTCTCTGCAAGGGCTATGTGCAGTACAGCCACCACTTTTACATTGTGAAATTTGGGTTTGCAAAAACATTTGGTGCACACAAAGCAGATTTATATTCTTGGAAACTTTGTTTTTATTAATTTTATTTATTTATTGTTTAATATTTCAGATAAGTCAGAAAAAACTCAAAAAGTACGAGAGGGAATACCACATGATGAGAGAGCAACAGGCACAGCAGGAGGACCCTGTTGAAAGATACGAGGTGAGTGACATAAAAGGACAAACAAGAATCTGGGGATTATGGTCCGGGCTGCTGATAAGGCAGTACAACCGGCCCTCCTGTTCAGGGCCTGGGACCCATCAGGTTAAAAGGGGGGCTTGGGCACCTGCTGAGCATTGGCGGTATTCCCCATCCGGGGGGGGGGGGCTATCTTCTTCTACTGGAGTGAGTACTGTGTCACATCGATCTCTGCCAGAATTATCCATAGGTACATGCTTTACAGTGAATACTCCATATTGATGGACCTCTTGACCTATTGAGCTATCATATCCCTGGCGCCATTACAACCCTTTGGCTATATGGAGACTCTTGTTTGCTCTCCCAAAGACATAACTAACTACTCCTGATCTTTTGGGCGTGTCCCGACAGTGCACTCCAGAAAGAGAAGACCCCCTCATTACATTTTAAACCCCTTTTTTAAGGTTCAATCTTACCTTTATGATTTCTCATCGTAAATTGGTTTATCATTAAGAAACATATATACCAGTAGCTCCATAGGAAGCTTGCTACGTAAGCGAAACATGTAGGGCAATCTGGATACATGCCATATCTACCTATCAATTTTTGTATAGTACAACTCAGAGACGATTGAACAACCTTCTTGTCATCGCCCTTGAGGCTTATTAGATGTGATGTATCAATTCGTTATCTGGCTTTGAAATATGATATGCATTTTCACCATGTTATCATATGTGTGACTACTTTATATATGTCTACCGAGGCTATTTGCTTCTTGAGTCTTATGTTTTTTCTTTTTGTTCAATTTTAATCAATGATCAATAAAATATACAATTTTTAATTATTAGTGCCTTCAAAGTCCAAATTTCTTTTTCTCAAATTTCCATCTCTTGTATGATGCCCGCAGTCTCTAACCAGCTCTTGTATGATGCCCGCAGTCTCTAACCATCTCTTATGTCATGTCCACAGTCTCTAACCATCTCTTGTATGATGCCCACAGTCTCTAACCATCTCTTATGTCATGTCCACAGTCTCTAACCATCTCTTATGTCATGTCCACAGTCTCTAACCATCTCTTATGTCATGTCCACAGTCTCTAACCATCTCTTGTTTACCACCCAAAATATCCAACCATCTCTTGTATCATGTCCATAGTCTCTAACCAACTCTTGTATGATGCCCATAGTCTCTGACCACCTCTTGTGCCATATCCATAGTCTCTAACCATATCTTATATCATGTCCATAGTCTCTCACCATCTCGTGTATGATGCCCACAGTATCTGACCACCTCTTGTATCATGTCCAAAGTCTCCAACCATCTCTTGTGTGATGCCCCCAATCTCTAACCATCTCTTATGTCATGTCCACAGCCTCTAACAATCTCTTGTATGATGCCCAAAATCTCCAAACATCTCTTGTGTCATGTCCATAGTCTCTAACCATTTCTTGTATGATGCCTGCAGTCTCCTACCATCTCTTATGTCACGTCTGCAGTCTCTGGCAATTTCTTGTATCATTGCCATGGTCTCTAACCATCTCTTGTATGACGCCCACAGTCTCCAACCATCTCTTGTGTCATGTCCATAGTCTCTAACCATCTCGTGTATGATTCCCTCAGTCTCCGACCATCTCTTGTGTCATGTCTGCAGTCTCTGACAATTTCTTGCATCATGGCCATGTTCTCTAACCATCTCTTGTATGATGGCCATGTTCTCTAACCATCTCTTGTATGATGGCCATGGTCTCTAACCATCTCTTGTATGATGCCCACAGTCTCTAACCATCTCTTGTATGATGCCCACAGTCTCTAACCATCTCTTGTATGATGCCCACAGTCTCTAACCATCTCTTGTATGATGCCCACAGTCTCTAACCATCTCTTGTATGATGCCCACAGTCTCTAACCATCTCTTGTATGATGCCCACAGTCTCTAACCATCTCTTGTATGATGGCCATGTTCTCTAACCATCTCTTGTATGATGCGCACAGTCTCTAACCATCTCTTGTATGATGCCCACAGTCTCTAACCATCTCTTGTATGATGCCCACAGTCTCTAACCATCTCTTGTATGATGCCCACAGTCTCTAACCATCTCTTGTATGATGCCCACAGTCTCTAACCATCTCTTGTATGATGCCCACAGTCTCTGACCGCTTCTTGTGTCATGCCTACAGTCTCCAGCCATCTCTTGTGTTATGTCTGCAGTCTCTGATAATTTCTTGTATCATATATATATATGGTCTTTGGCTATATCCTATTGTGTGTCTGCTGTCTGAATATTCACCTAATTTTATGTGCGGCCCTTTGGAGATGTTGGGGATGTAACCCCTTCTATACACCCAGTGAAGTGATTGGCCTCAGTTGATACACAGAGACGAAACAAATCCTCCTACATACGTTGTACCTGTTTATCTGCAGCCCTTCTAAGGCACGCATTTTACACAGCTTTCTTTAGCTGCAGGGGGCGGAGTCTGACATCACACACTGCATAGCATAAAGCTGAGTGTCATCTGAGACCTGAGTGGAGGGAATTGACACACCTACCTCTACACAATCTCTCAGGGAAATATGGACGGATAAGGCTGTCAATCACCTGCTGTGTGCTGGAAGGGAGCTAGGGCGCCCTCCAAGAGTCCATAGGTGTAAGCATAGACGCAGTGATGGCGAACCTTGGCACCCCAGATGTTTTAGAACTACATTTCCCATGATGCTCAACGACACTGCAGAGTGCATGAGCATCATGGGAAATGTAGTTCCAAAACATCTGGGGTGCCAAGGTTCGCCATCACTGCCCCATAGACTGTCAGAAGGGACTGATACAGATAACAGAGGAATGAAAAAGATAAAAATCACACTGTAATTGGGGAAAGTACACACTGTAGGAGTATATGCTTTGTTCATTTTTTTCATTTTAGAGATTTATAACCATCTTAAATCTTCAAATTAATAAAAAATAAAAATAAAAAGAGATTATACATTTCCTATAAAAATAAAAAATAAAAGTTTTCACCCCTTTGGCATTTTCATGTTTTATTATAGAAAGTTGGATTATTATTAAATGTATTTTTTGCAGCAGATGCACGGGGAGTTGATTTTCTTTCCTCTGCCGGAGATTAAACCCGCTGAACATCAGTCCTTTTTAAGCTTCAGCAACTATTTAATTATGATGCTTGGAGACACAAATCCCATTCTATAAGAATCCCGGCCCCCTAACTATGCTTTGACAGTAAATATCACCGCAGTCTCAAAAGAAAATCCCCCCACCCTCCAGGTGTCTGAAAAATGGAAATCACTAGGTGTTGGGAAGGAGTGAGTGCTCCGTTTTGAACACAATTTGCTTAAAGTGGTTGTAACACCAAAAACTCACTGGGACACACATGTCCCTATTTAAGGTTAAGAACAAAGGGGGAGGGGGAATGCACTAGACTGCACCAAAAACGCACTGGGACACACATGTCCCTATTTAAGGTTAAGAACAAAGGGGGAGGGGGGATGCACTAGACGGCACCAAAAACACACTGGAACGCATCAAAAAACGCGCATGCAGAAAAGCATCTAGAATACATCCTCACTGCATTTCTATGGTGTGAACTGGCCCTTAAACACTTCAATACCGGGCACTTTCACCCCCTTCCGGCCCAGGCCAATATTCAGCTTTCAGCGCTGTCACACTTTGAATGACAATTGCGCGGTCATGCAACAATGTATCCATATGACATTTTTTTTTCCACACAAATAGAGCACTTTTTGGTGGTATTTAATCACCACTGGGTTTTTTATTTTTTGCTTAACAAATGAAAAAAAATTGGAGTATTTTGAAGGGGAAAAAAGTTTTTCTTAGTTTCTGTTAAAAAGTGTTGTAAATAAGTGCTGCCCTGATGGGCACTGATAGGCTGCCCTGATGGGCACTGATGGGCTGCCCTGATGGGCTGCCCTGATACGCACTGATGGGCTGCCCTGATGGGCTGCCCTGATGGGCTGCCCTGATAGGCTGCCCTGATGGGGCTGCCCTGATGAGGCTAAAAGTACATGAGGAAGGCAGCGCATGAACCACACCGGGATGCAATGGATAAGGAAGTTCATGCGCTGCCTTCCTCATGTACTTTTGTCCATATCAGCACCCTTCCTATGCTTGTTGGCTAGCAGCAGAAAAACCACTGGGGAGCCTCACAGGCTTACTTCTATCCCTACACCCTAAAGGCACCCCAGGAGCGCCAGATTTGTGATTATTGCTTTGACTTCTGGACTGGATTTTTTCCTACGGCTGCCCTGGGTGCGAATCTCTTTACTGAGCCATTAGTTGGCTAACAGCAGAACAACCGCTGGGGAGCCTCACAGGCTTATGTCTATCCCTCCACCCTTCAGCCATCCCAGGAGCGCCTGGTTTGTGATTATTGCTTTGCCCTGATGAGGCTGCCCTGATGAGGCTGCCCTGATGAGGCTGCCCTGATGAGGCTTCCCTGATGAGGCTGCCCTGATGAGGCTGCCCTGATGAGGCTGCCCTGATGAGGCTGCCCTGATGAGGCTGCCCTGATGAGGTTGCCCTGATGAGGCTGCACTGATGGGCACTAATAAGCTGCATTAATGGACCCTGATAGGCTGCACTGATAATCAATGTAAATGTCCCCTGAAAAAGGAAAGCCAGTTATTGGCTTTCCTTTGCTCGGACAGTGACAGCGATGAGACACAGCGGACACTGTGGGCATCTTACAAGAGATGATTAGAGACTATGCACATGATACGAGAGGTGGTCGGGTACTGTGGGCATCATATACCAGATGGTTAGATACTATGGACATGGAACGAGAGATGGTTAGAGACTGTGCACATGATACAAGAGGTGGTCAGGTACTGTGGGCATCATATACCAGATGGTTAGATACTATGGACATGGAACGAGAGATGGTTAGAGACTGTGCACATGATACAAGAGGTGGTCAGGTACTGTGGGCATCATATACCAGATGGTTAGAGACTATGGACATGGAACGAGAAATGGTTAGAGACTGTGCACATGATACAAGAGGTGGTCAGGTACTGTGGGCATCATATACCAGATGGTTAGAGACTATAGACATGGAATGAGAGATGGTTAGAGACTGTGCACATGATACAAGAGGTGGTCAGGTACTGTGGGCATCATATACCAGATGGTTAGATACTATGGACATGGAACGAGAAATGGTTAGAGACTGTGCACATGATACAAGAGGTGGTCAGGTACTGTGGGCATCATATACCAGATGGTTAGAGACTATAGACATGGAATGAGAGATGGTTAGAGACTGTGCACATGATACAAGAGGTGGTCAGGTACTGTGGGCATCATATACCAGATGGTTAGAGACTATAGACATGGAATGAGAGATGGTTAGAGACTGTGCACATGATACAAGAGGTGGTCAGGTACTGTGGGCATCATATACCAGATGGTTAGATACTATGGACATGGAACGAGAAATGGTTAGAGACTGTGCACATGATACAAGAGGTGGTCAGGTACTGTGGGCATCATATACCAGATGGTTAGAGACTATGGACATGGAACGAGAGATGGTTAGAGACTGTGCACATGATACAAGAGGTGGTCAGGTACTGTGGGCATCATATACCAGATGGTTAGATACTATGGTCATGAAACGAGAGATGGTTAGAGACTGCAGGATTCATTTGTTTACATGTGATTGGACACAGCCGATCACATGGTAATGAGCCTACGTCATCAGCTCTTTACCCTAATCGGTGATATGCTGTGTCCGAGGGACACAGCTCACCATCGATCGCCACTCTGTGCGGCCCCGGGGGCAAGCACGAGTGGCGCACGTGAAGGCCATCCTATGACATCCAGTCAGGATCCTAATGCCATCGCCCGGCCGTCATTCTGCTAAAGGGCAAGAAGGTGTTAAACAGGGGTCTCAAACTGATGGCCCTCCAGCTGTTGCAGAAGTACTATTCCCATCAGGCATTGCAAGGCTGACAGTTACAAGCATGATTCCTATAGGCAGAGGCATGATGGGACTTGTAGTTCCGCAACAACTAGAGGGCCATCAGTTTGAGGCCCCTGTGTTCAAGCATGATTTATAGCATAGTGTTTATGCAGTGTAAAAATACCTGGTTGGGAAGGGGTTAAAGCGAAGTTCCACCCAAAAGTGGAACTTCCGCTTATATGCTTCCTTCCCCCCCCCCCTCCGGTGCCACATTTGGCACCTTTTCAGGGGGGAGGGGGGAACGGGTACCTGTTTTTGACAGGTACCCTTCCCCACTTACGGGAGACAGTGCTGCGGCGCTGTCCCTCGGAAGTTCGGCCCCCCTCCTTCCTCTGCCCCTAGGTCAATTAGCGCAGCGCACCTTGCGCATGTCCAGTAGGGGACCAGCTGTGAAGCCGAAAGTCTTTACTGCTGGGTTCTCTTACCCTGAATGGCGGCGGCAGCACCCGAGTGCCAATATGAAAATTGGCTTTGGGTGCCGACATCGCGGGAACCCTGGACAGGTAAGTTCTAATATTTAAAAGTCAGCAGCTACAGTATTTATTTCTGGGGGAGCGGAACGCCTCTATAACTGTGTGCCTAGCCAGTGTTTTTGTATACTGTGGGAGGTGCTTTTACTAGGGGACGGCGTGGATCCTAGTCCTTGCTTTGCAGGAACACAGGATTCATGCCTTTCCTTCTGTCAGAACAGCGATCTCTCTTGTTTACTAGGGGAAGGCATGGATCCTAGTCCCTGGTTTGCAGGAACACAGGATCCATGCATTCCCTCCTGTCAGAACAGCGATCTCTCTTGTTTACTAGGGGAAGGCATGGATCCTAGTCCCTGGTTTGCAGGAACACAGGATCCATGCATTCCCTCCTGTCAGAACAACGATCTCTCTTGTTTACTAGGGGAAGGCATGGATCCTAGTCCCTGCTTTGCAGGAACACAGGATCCATGCCTTCCCTCCTGTCAGAACAGCGATATGTCTTGTTTACTAGGGGAAGGCATGGATCATAGTCCCTGCTTTGCATGAACACAGGATCCATGCCTTCCCTTCTGTCAGAACAGCGTTCTGTCTTGTTTACTAGGGGAAGGCATGGATCCTAGTTCCTGCTTTGCATGAACACAGGATCCATGCCTTCCCTTCTGTCAGAACAGCGTTCTGTCTTGTTTACTAGGGGAAGGCATGATTCTTAGTCTCTGCTTTGCTTTTCCCTCCTGTCAGAACAGCGATCTGTCTTGTTTTCTAGGGGGAGGCATGGATCCTAGTCCCTGCTTTGCAGGAACACAGGATCCATTTTCTGTGCTGGGATGCATACTGGTGGGTCCCGGAAAGCTCCCAATGTGTAATTGCGATCGGGAACTTTTCCGATCATGTGACTGCCATTTACAAACAGGCACATGATCGGGGTGCCCACCTCCACCTCCCAGCATTTAGAACCTCTTCTTACCTCTTTAGAACTCAACTTCATTGGAAAATGAATAAAATTGCATGGACATATCCCCAATGGAAGATTGTACCTCTTTCCTAGAGCGCCCCCTCTATTTATAACAAGTTAATATGTATCTTTTGCTGCCTATAGGATAGTCCAAGAAACAGTCTGGATGTACAGGTTGACAATGGTCACTGGGATTAATCATTTCATAGACGGTGCCTCTTTGGACTTTGTCTTATAATGTTTCCTGGACATCCATTTCTTTCCTCAGGACTTCTGTGAACTGAATTTGTGTTTTCTTTTTCTAGCGTGAAAACAGGCGGCTTCAGGAAGCAAACATGAGACTGGAGCAAGAAAACGATGACTTGGCTCATGAGTTGGTTACCAGCAAGATTGCCCTTCGCAAGGACCTGGATAATGTAAGAACATTTTCCTGCATCTTATAAACAGCTTGTGTATTACTCTGATATGGCCTTTCCCAACCACGGTTCTTCCAGAGGTTTGCTAGGGGTTCCATGAGGAACTAGAAATGACTGCCTATCAGATACGGAACCACTGACACCAATAATCTTTCTTCCCACTGACCTCCAATCTAAGGGACATTCTTCCCACTGACCACCAATGTAAGGAACATTCTTCCCACTGACCACCAATGTAAGGAACATTCTTCCCACTGACCACCAATGTAAGGAACATTCTTCCCACTGACCACCAATGTAAGGGACATTCTTCCCACTGATCACCAATGTAAGGAGCATTCTTCCCACTGATCACCAATGTAAGAGACATTCTTCCCACTGATCACCAATGTAAGGGACATTCTTCCCACTGACCTCCAATGCAAGGAGCATTCTTCCCTCTGACAACCAATGTAAGGAGCATTCTTCTCACTGACCACCAATGTAAGGGACATTCTTCTCACTGACCACCAATGCAAGGAGCATTCTTCCCTCTGACAACCAATGTAAGGAGCATTCTTCTCACTGACCACCAATGTAAGGGACATTCTTCTCACTGACCTCCAATGTAAGGAACATTATTCCCACTGACCACCAATGTAAGGAGCATTCTTCCCACTGACCACCAATGTAAGGGACATTCTTCCCACTGACCACCAATGTAAGGAACATTATTCCCACTGACCACCAATGTAAGGGACATTCTTCCCACTGACCACCAATGTAAGGACATTCTTCCCTCTGACCACCAATGTAAGGAGCATTCTTCCCACTGACCACCAATATAAGGACATTCTTCCCACTGACTACTAATGTCCCTTACATTGGTGGTCAGTGGGAAGAATGCTCCTTACACGTTGGTGTCATGCCGCTGACTTTGCCATGTGATGTTGCCCCCAGAACTTAGCATGCACCTCATCTCTGAAGGAACTCTCGGGTTCAGTAGAACTGGCTGCCTTAGACAGTTGCAATCCGTTTGCTTTCTTATATCTTGTTGCTGTGACAATTCCCAGTTATTACCACTTTTTATTTGTTTTTATTATTTTTGAGCAGTAGTAGGAGTGTTGCACGGTGTCAGCCAACTTCTACTTTTCATTTTTCGGAAACTACACATATGCCTTAAGCAGGAATCTGCCACTACATGTAAGAAGTCCACACTGACACAATCAGAGGGTCCTATATAAATTCCGCCATTTTTATGTTTAGAAGATTTTTTAGCCGTGTATGTCTCAGTTCAAGGCAATCTCTTTTTTTTTTTCACTGTAACAACCGGGAGCTTAGACAAAGTCTTTTGTATACGAAATAAAAGCAGATTCCACAGCGACTGATAGCAGACCTTCTTTACAAGTAACAATGACCTCCGTTTCCATAGCGATGGCAGGCGTACATTAATGGATAATTGCACAAAGAAAACATGGAGTCATTCTGAGTATCGGACCGCTAATTAACTGTACGAGGCGAGCAGAACACGTTTTCAAAAGCTTGCAGATTAATGCTGCGTTTTTTTTTTTTATCTCCTATCAAAAGGGCATTTTTTAAAAGATTTATCAGATTGTGATAAAGATGGATTCGAGTGAATAAAATGTTATATAAAAAGATGAAAGTAATAATAATAAAAAAAAGGAAGCATGCACAAGTCCTCTTGGATCTGGTCATCTGGGTTCTTCTGTTCTAGTAGCTCCAAGCTCAATTCTGACATTTCTCTCATATATGTAAAATTTTGTGGGCTTTTTTTCGCTAGAAAATTACTTAGAAACCCCAAACATTATAGATATTTTCTTAGCAGAAATCCTGGGAAATAAAATGGCGGTTGTTGCAATTTTTTTAGTGTCACACAGGGTTTTCCAAACCCTTCTTTTTTTTTTTTTTTTTTGGAAAACTAACACTTTCATTAATTAAACCAAAAAAATACATTACTTCCCCCAATTTTTTTGTATAATGTGAAAGACGATGTTACGCCGAGTAAATAGATACCTAACATTTCATGCTTTACAATTGCGCACGCTCGAGGAATGGCACCAAACTACGGTACTTAAAAATCTTCATAGATGAGTTTAAAAAATTTTTGCAGGTTACCTGTTTAGATTCAGAGGAGGTCTAGCAGAAAAATTATTATTATTGTAGAATTATTTCTCTTGCTCTTAACTTTCACGGCGATATCTCACATTGGTGGTTTGAACAACGTTTACATATGCGGGCGTGACCTAAGCATGCGTTGGCTTCTGCATGCGAGCACAAGAGGATGGGGCGCTTTAAAATTTTTAATTTTTATTTTTACACTTTCCCTTTAATTTTAAATTTTTTGATTACTTTTATTCCTATTACAAAGAATGTAAACATCCCTTGTAATAGGAATAGGGAATGACAGATCCTCTTTACGGAGAAAAGTGGCATCTATAAGACCCCAAATCTCTCCTCTATGCTGGAAGGCCTTAGATCAAAATAAAAAAATAGATTTTAGGCTTTCCAGGGAAATAAATGGCAGTGTGTATATGTGCCAGGTACGGAAGTGTCGCCATGACGTCACTTCCGGCCTCCGAGGGTCATAGAAATGGCCGAAGACCATCTGGTCCATGGCCAGCTCTATGGTAAACCTCTTTAAACATCCATTGTAATAGGAATAGGGAATGACAGGTCCTCTTTACGGAGAGAAGTGGGATCTATAAGACCCCAAATTTTGCCTCTATGCTGAAGGGCCTGAGATCAAAATAAAAAAAATAGATTTTAGGCTTTCCAGGGAAATAAACGGCAGTATTTACATCTGCCAGGGTCGGAAGTGACGTCATGACGTCAATTCCAGCCTCCGAGGGTCATAGTAATGGCCGGAGACCATCTGGTCCATGGCCAGCTCTATGGTAAACCTCTGTAAGCATCCCTTGTAATAGGAATAGGGAATGACAGGTCCTCTTTACGGAGAGAAGTGGGGTCTCTAAGACCCCAAATCTCTCCTCTATGCTGGAAGGCCTTAGATCAAAATAAAAAAATCGATTTTTGGCTTTCCAGTAAAAAAAATAAACGGTAGTGTTTACATCTGCCGGTGCCGGAAGTGACATCATGACATCACTTCCGGTCCCCGAGGGTCATAGAAATGGCCGGAGACCATCTGGTCCATGGCCAGCTCTATGGTAAACCTCTGCCGACGGCAAACGTTCTCCGGCTCCTCGATCGAGAGAGACCAGAGAAGCACTGGAGGGCGTTGGGAGGGGGGCTTTTAAATGTGAGGGAATCAATCGTCGGCTGAAAAAAAAGATATTTTGATACCTGTAGCTGCACCCATCATCCAGATAGCTCTACTTAAAGTCCAGGCGGTCACATGACGTCCTACGGGGGGCAAGTGGTTAAAGAACTCTTGCTTCATTTTTTGTTTTCAATGTTCTAACCCCCCCCCCCCGGGTAAACAGTCCCATGTTGATCCCCATGATTAAGATCCAAGGGGGCGGAGTGAAATACATTGGGGGCGTGGCCTGGGCCATCTTTTCACCTCTCCACACATGGGCCTGCTTTTTCACGTGCAGCGAATGGACTTCTCCCCCTTGACATTGCTACATGTTCCATGTTCTTTGTAGACATAGCTAGGAGGGCAGACAGGGCGGGGCTTCTTCCCTCGCAAGTGTCTGACAACATAGCCAGGAGACAGCGGCTTGATAACCTGCGCCTGTCTTGGTTTCAAGCTCTTGCCTGAGACAGGCGGCCGAATGCTCTGCATTCTTCTTGCTGCTGTTGTTCATCTCAGGCAAATTCTTGGAGTCCAGATGAGCCGCGGTTATCAAGCAGCCATCTCCTTGCTAGCTGCGTTGTTGGACACCTGCGAAGGAAGGAGGGGCGCCCTGTCCAACTTTGAACTAGGCTTACAAAGCATATAGGAACATGGGATGAAGCTCTACATGCACTTTGTCCCCGGGGACAACCTAAGGTAAGGGGGCTTACCTTAGGTGTGCTGCCTGCGTTTTTTTTTTATTTTCCGGGCTAAGAACATTTTTAGCAAGTCCGGAAAATACCTATTGATCTGGCCATATTTGTAGTGTCCTCGTCACTTTCTGTGAGCTATAAAGTAAGTATAAACATTGTTCTTGTGTAAACTACTAGTCCCATCAATCCACCATGTAATGATGATGAGCAAAGTAAACATTGGGGATGCACTGATACTGAGTATTTTCACCAGTACTCGTGAAAATGCTCCTGATCCCGAGAGCGATACTTTATGGTGCCATTTGCGTCCATACATAGTGAATAGGCACAAATCACACTGCAATTGGCTCCCAGTGCTGTCAATCAAAGCCAGTGACTGGTGGCAGAGCCGAATCCTGCTGTCTGTGTCAAAGGACATAGCAGTGGGGCTCAGGGAGTGAGCACGCACGAGTGCCCCATGGGGGCACTGGACAGAGAGGAGGAACCAGAAGCATCGGCGGGGGTCCCGAGAAAAGGAGGTTCGTAGCTGCTCTGTGCAATTTCATTCCACAGAGCAGGTAAGTGTAGAGATGGATGTTGTTGTTTTTTGTTTTGTTTTTTTTTTTTAAATATACTTTATCAATCGCTTTAATTTTAACATTTTGCTGTAATAGTGACATTTACATTTATATTTGTGGATGACCTCATATATTAATCAGCTGGGTATGTGTGGGCTCTGTTTCATCAGGCAGAAGAGAAGGCAGACGCCCTCAATAAGGAATTATTGATGACTAAACAAAAGCTGATTGATGCAGAAGAGGAGAAACGACGTCTAGAAGAAGAATCTGCACAGGTTGGTCAAAGCTGTTCAGTAGGGTTGAGGTCTATAGATGTTCAGTAGGTTTGATATGTAAAGGTGTTCAGTAGGGTTGAGGTCTTTAGACGTTCAGAAGGTTTGAGGTCCAAAGGTGTTCAGAAGGTTTGAGGTCCAAAGGTGTTCAGTAGGGTTGAGGTTCAAAGGTGTTCAGTAGGGTTGAGGACCATAGATGTTCAGTTCCAAAGGTGTTCAATAGGGTTGAGGTCCAAAGGTGTTCAGTAGGGTTGAGGTCCAAAGGTGTTCAGTAGGGTTGAGGTCCAAAGGTGTTCAGTAGGGCTGAGGTCCAAAGGTGTTCAGTAGGGCTGAGGTCCAGAGGTGTTCAGTAGGGTTGAGGTCCAGAGGTGTTCAGTAGGGTTGAAATCCATAGATGTTCAGTGGGGTTGAGGTCCAAAGGAGTTTAGTAGGGTTGAGATCCAAAGGTTTTAAGTAAGGTTGAGATCCAAAGGTTTTAAATAGGGTTGAGGTCCATAGATGTTCAGTAGGGTTGAGGTCCAAAGGTGTTAAGTAGAGTTGAGGTCCAAAGGTATTCAGTAGAGTTGAGGTCCAAAGGTATTCAGTAGGGTTGAGGTCCAAAGGTGTTCAGTAGGGTTGAGGTCCAAGGTGTTCAGTAAAGTTGAGGTCCAAAGGTATTCAGTAGGGTTGAGGTCCAAAGGTATTCAGTAGGGTTGAGGTCCAAAGGTGTTCAGTAGGATTGAGGTCCAAAGGTGTTCAGTAGGGTTGAGGTCCAAGGTGTTCAGTAAAGTTGAGGTCCAAAGGTATTCAGTAGGGTTGAGGTCCAAAGGTATTCAGTAGGGTTGAGGTCCAAGGTGTTCAGTAAAGTTGAGGTCCAAAGGTATTCAGTAGGGTTGAGGTCCAAAGGTATTCAGTAGGGTTGAGGTCCAAAGGTGTTCAGTAGGATTGAGGTCCAGAGGTGTTCAGTAGGGTTGAGGTCCAAAGGTGTTCAGTAGGGTTGAGGTCCAAAGGTGTTTAGTAGGGTTGAGGTCCAAAGGTGTTCAGTAGGGTTGAGGTCCAAAGGTGTTCAGTAGGGTTGAGGTCCAAAGGTGTTCAGTAGGGTTGAGGTCCAAAGGAATTCAGTAGGGTTGAGGTCCAAAGGAATTCAGTAGGGTTGAGGTCCAAAGGTGTTCAGTAGGGTTGAGGTCCAAAGGTGTTCAGAAGGGATGAAATCCTTAGACGTTCAGCGAGTTTGAAGTCCAAAAGTGTTCAGTAGGGTTGAGGTCCAAAAGTGTTCAGTAGGGTTGAGGTCCAAAAGTGTTCAGTAGGGTTGAGGTCCAAAGGTTTTTAGTAGGGTTGAGGTCCAAAGGTGTTCAGAAGTGATGAGGTCAGGGCTCTGTACAGGACACTTGAGTTCCTCCACACCTAACTGGTCACACCGTGTCTTTATGAAGCTGGCTTTGTACACAGGGGCGCAGTCATGCTGAAACAGAAAAGGGTCTTCACAACACTGTTACCATAAGGAAGAGCACAATTGTCTATAATGTCTTTGTATGATGGATTGTATTACCAGCACCCTCCACTGTAAACACCTGAACTCCATTCTTTGGAGGGCGGGGGGGGGGATTCACATAAAAGAACGGTTTATGATATGAATGTATAATGCAGCAACTCAGGCTTTATGGGGTTTATATGGTATTCGTGCATTCCTATAATATCTTTTGTATTGTTCTACAGCTAAAAGAAATGTGCCGCAGAGAACTTGATAAGGCAGAGTCTGAAATAAAGAAGAACAATTCCATCATTGGAGATTACAAACAGGTATTCTGTCCTTTGATATTCTATATCATTTTTAGTGTGGCAGGAGCTAACATTTCACTGCTATACTGATATAATGAGTAAAATGAGCAGTCCTGTATGCCACAACGTGCTCTGCTTACTTTTGGGATCACTTTACAATGCTGTCATGCTAAAGTAGAAGTCCAGCTTACAGTAGACAGGCTAGGCGCAGTGATGGGGAACCTTGGCACCCCAGATGTTTTGGAAATACATTTCCCATGATGCTCATGCCTTCTGCAGTGTAGTTGAGCATGATGGGAAATGTAGTTCAAAAACATCTGGGGGTGCCAAGGTTTGCCATCACGGCCCCAGGGACACATTTAACCCTTTGATCGCCCCTGATGTTAACTGCTTCCCTGCCAATGTCATTAGTACATTGACAGTGCATATTTTAGCAGTAATCACTGTATTAGTGTCACTGGTGCCCCAGATGTTTTGGAACTACAATTCCCATGATGCTCATGCACTCTGCAGTGTATGTAATTGAGCATGATGGGAAATGCAGTTCCAAAACATCTGCGATGCCATGGTTCACCAACACTGCCCCAGGGAGGGACGCATTTAACCCTTTGATTTCCTTAGGTGTTAACCCCTTACCTGCCAGTGCCATTAGTACAGTGACAGTGCATATTTTATCACTGATCATTGTATTAGTGTCACTGGTCCCCCAGATGTTTTGGAACTACATTTCCCATGATGCTCATGCACTCTGCAGTGTATGTAATTGAGCATGATGTTAAATGCAGTTCCAAAACATCTGGGATGCCAAGGTTCGCCACCACTGCCCCAGGGAGGGACACAGTTAACCCTTTGATCACCTTAGATGTTATCCCCTTCTCTGCCAGTGTCATTAGTAAAGTGACTGTGCATATTTTTAGCATTGATCACTGTATTTGTGTCACTGGCACCCCGGATGTTTTGGAACTACATTTCCCATGATGCTCATGCACTCTGCAGTGTAGTTGAGCATCATGGGAAATATAGTTCAAAAACATCTGGGGGTGCCAAGGTTTGCCATCACTGCCCCAGGGACACATTTAACCGATTGATCGCCCCTGATGTTAACTGCTTCCCTGCCAATGTCATTAGTACAGTGACAGTGCATATTTTTAGCATTGATCACTGTATTAGTGTCACTGGTCCCCCAGATGTTTTGGAACTACATTTCCCATGATGCTCATGCACTCTGCAGTGTAGTTGAGCATCATGGGAAATATAGTTCAAAAACATCTGGGGGTGCCAAGGTTTGCCATCACTGCCCCAGGGACACATTTAACCGATTGATCGCCCCTGATGTTAACTGCTTCCCTGCCAATGTCATTAGTACAGTGACAGTGCATATTTTTAGCATTGATCACTGTATTAGTGTCACTGGCACCCCGGATGTTTTGTAAATACATTTCCCATGATGCCAATGCACTCTGCAGTGTAGTTGAGCATGATGGGAAATGCAGTTCCAAAACATCTGGTGGTGCCAAGGTTTGCCATCACTGCCCCAGGGACACATCGTACATTGGGATTTCTTTCCTTTTTTTTTTTTTTTTTTTTTTTTTTTTAATAAATTTGCAAAGATTTCAAACAAACTTCTTTCACGTTGTCAATATTGGGGATTGTTTGTAGAATTTGAGGAAAATAATGAATTTAATCCATTTTGGGATAAGGCTGTAACATAACAATGTGGGAAAAGTGAAGCGCTTTCCGGGCGCACTGTATATATGGGATTGCTATGACGGTGTGGCGCTTTGATTCCGAATTCCCCGGTTTGTGTCCTCGCGGTCTTCTTTCAGAACTGTAAATAAACAAACCGACCACTTTGCTTCCTAAAAACCAACCCCTGTGTTTTGTTTGTAGATCTGCTCCCAGCTGAGCGAGCGACTGGAAAAGCAGCAGACGTCGAACAAAGCTGAAATTGAGAAAATCCGGGTAAGTTTGTGGCCTTCGCAAGCCGCAGTACTGTACTGTGATCTTCAGATGTTTACAGCAGAAGTCTGGAAATGTTGGGAGGACACACAATGCAGCTGAACTTCTTACAGGATTTGGCTCATTTTTAGGATGGTCATTCGCCGCATGCGTCTGGATTGTCGTTACATTCACAATGCTTTCATGTTGTCAGTGCCAGAAGAGGAAACGCTGAAATAATTATATTGCTTACTGCTTCAGTCCCCTTTTCTCTTCTAAATAGTAGATCGTTATACAAACCACCTCCCCGTGTCAAAGAAAAGAAAAAGAAACATAATAAAACATTTTCTCTTCTCTCTGTGCGCAGCAAACATATCACAAACCTTAAAGAGATTGTTAAGTCTTTTTTTTCCAATAAAATAAAAACATGTTATACTTGCCTCCTCTATGCAGTTGGTTTTGCACAGAGCAACCCAGATCCTCCCCTTCTGTGCTCCTGGCCCCTCCTCTGTGCTCCTGGCCCCTCCCTCCTGTTGAGTGCCCCCACAGCAAGCAGTTTTCTATGGGGGCACTTGAGCCGAGCATTCAGACACTGAGCTGCCGTTCAGCCCCGCCCCCTCTCTCTCTCCTGATTGGCTAACTGTGCAGTGGTTTTGCACAGAGTGGCCTGAATCCTCCCCTTCTCGGGTCCCCTCTTCTGTGTTCCTGGCCCCTCCCTCCTGTTGAGTGCCCCCACAGCAAGCAGTTTTCTGTGGGAGCACCCAGACACTGAGCTGCCGTTCACCCCTGCCCCCTTTCTCTTCTGATTGGCTAACTGTGCAGTGGTTTTGCACAGAGTGGCCCGAATCCTCCCCTTCTCGGGTCCCTCTTCTGTGTTCCTGGCCCCTCCCTCCTGTTGAGTGCCCCCACAGCAAGCAGTTTTCTGTGGGAGCACCCGAGCTGAGCATCCAGACACTGAGCTGCCGTTCACCCCTGCCCCCTCTCTCTCCTAATTGGCTAACTGTGCAGTGGTTTTGCACAGAGCAGCCCAGATCCTCCCCTTCTCAGGTCCCTCTTCTGTGCTCCTGGCCCCTTCCTCCTGTTGAGTGCCACCACAGCAAGCAGTTTTCTATGCGGGCACCCAAGCTGAGCATTCACAAACTGAGCTGCTGTTCAGCCCCCCCCCCCCTCTCTTTCCTGATTGGCTAACTGTACAGTTGTTTTGCACAGAGCAGTCCAGATCCTCCCCTTCTTGGGTCCCTCTTCTGTGCTCCTGGCCCCTCCCTCCTGTTGAGTGCCCCCACAGCAAGCAGTTTACTATGGGGGCACTTGAGCTGAGCATTCAGACACCGAGCTGCCATTCAGCCCTGCCCCCTCTCTCTCCTGATTGGCTAATTGTGCAGTGGTTTTGCACAGGGCAGCCCAGATCCTCCCCTTCTCGGGTCCAACTTCAGTGCTCCTGGCCCCTTCCTCCTGTTGAGTGCCCCCACAGCAAGCAGTTTACTATTGGGGCACTTGAGCCGAGCATTTAGACACTGAGCTGCCGTTCAGCCCCGCCCCTTCTCTCTCCTGATTTGCTAACTGTGCAGTGGTTTTGCACAGAGTGGCCCGAATCCTCCTCTTCTCGAGTCCCACTTCTGTGCTTCTGGCCCCTCCCTCCTGTTGAGTGCCCCCACAGCAAGCAGTTTTCTATGGGGGCACCCGAGCTGATCATTCAGAAATTGAGCTGCAGTTCAGCCCCGCCCCCTCTCTCTCTCCTGATTGGCTAACCGAGTTTGACAACAGCGGGAGCCAATGGCCCTACTGCTGTGTCTCAGCCAATCAGGAGAGAGAGTCCCGGATGGCTGAGGCATTTGTGGACATCGCTAGATAGAGGGGGGATCAAGTAAGTATTAGGGGGGGCTGAGGGGGGCTTCTACACACAGAAGGCTTTTTATCTTAATGCATAGAATGCACCTTCTGCCTTTACAACCTTTTTAATTTGTTTAACCTCTTGCTGACCGCCCCACGTACATATACTGCTTGGGGGCGGTGGCTTCTGCGCGCAGAATCGCATACAGGTATGTCCTTCTGCTTTTCCCGGTCTGGGGCACACGCGCCCCTGTGATCCGCTGTGATTGGACTCAGCGTGTCCGGCAGACTCAGTGTCCACCGTCACCTGGTGATCGTTCGGGACACAGGCAGAGCGCCGATCTGTCTATGTAAACAAGGCCGATGGACATTCTGTGACAGGGGAACGCAGTGATCCTGTATTTCTACAAAGCAGGAACAGCAAGCACTCCCTAGGAACACATTTCAGGCCGGTTCACACTAGTGCGATGCCAGACATCACACGTGATTCACACTGCATTGCTGTGCAGATCACATTTGATGTCTGTGCGATGCAAGTTCAGCCATACAAACTGTATGGCTAAATTTGCATTGCAATCGAACCAAACTTGTGCAGGACCCTTTTTTTTTTTTTTTTTGTCCGCATCAAATCCAAAAAAAGAGCCAGGGGGCCGCAGGTTGGACACCAGGGACACCATGTGGCACACTCCCAGCACAAAAGGGAGATACGCAAATATGCGGCCCCATGGAAGACAGCCCAGTCCAGTAGGGCATATTAGGATGTATTATGTTTTATTCATTGTTTCCCAGTTGATATAGACGAATACAACAATTAAACCTAAATTAAGATCCCAGCTAACCATCATTTCTCGCCTTCTCTTACAACGCAGCAAAAGGTTGAAGGGTGCGAACGCTGCAGAGAATTCTTCAACACTGAGGGGAAGGTAAAGTTGGTGAGTGCTACAAAGGATAACTCCACCGAGGAGGACACAGATGAAGAGAAGGAGACCCTGAATAACCAACTACGGGAAATGGAACTTGAACTGGCACAAACCAAACTTCAGCTGGTGGAAGCCGAGTGTAAAATACAGGTAGGTTGTCAGTGGAGGTGGACATAGTTGGGCCTCGGGCACCAGTTAGAAATTACCTTTCAAGCATCCAGTAAAGCATTTTGTTTTTTGTTTGTGTAGCACCCTCCTAGGTAGGTGCTAGGTTGGTTATCAGGGGAGCCTGCTTGTTAGTTCTGCCTGTTGTATGTGTCCAGGATTGTGATTCATCTGGGCTGAGGGAGTGTCCCCACTTTATCCAATGGGAGGGCCTGTTGGACAGTGGAGGAAACCCAGCCAGTGGCACAGGCTTTTGTGGCTATCCCAGTGGGTTGGCACAACAGTGGTGCATTCTGTGATGGGTCACAAAAGCCGGGGGCACATGTGACAGGGCGTCTTTGGACAGGAAGCCAGGTCCTGGGAGGAGGGTGACCGCTGTCTCTCCTCCCTGTCAGCAAGGAAGATGGTCACAGGCGGTCGGCCTAGTTGACCAAGTGTGTGATGCTGAGCCAAGAGGTCCAGGATACTGACGAGTGGGGCTGACGGCAGAGCAACCCAGGGAAAAACAGTGTCTGTGAGTACCGGGAAGCTTGCCAGGGGGTCTGCCCAGGAAGGGGACCGCTCCAGTGGAGAGTCAGTGGACAAGGGCTAGCATGCACGGGAAGTGAGAAAGGGGGTGCCAGGTTAGAACCCTGAAGAGGAATTCATTCAGGAACATATCTTCTACTTCACTTCAGTGGCAAGGTGAAGCAGCGGCCTTGCCGCACACACTACAGTCAGTTGTTCTCAGAAATTGTACATAGTTCAAGTTGGAGTATCCCACTCATCCCTTCTCCCATCCAAGTTCTGAAATAAAACACAAAAACCAAATCCACTGGACTGTTCATAGTCTGAGCCAAGTGATACAGACTGTTTCTATGGGTAACCCAGGGGAATTCAATCTCAGCAGCTCCCTAGGGGGCAGTGCTACATTTGTATTGGAATAATTTTTATCCTAAGGGCTCGTTCACATGGAGGATCTCCCCACTGAGCAGGCTGATGGCAGTTCCATGTCTGCTCCGCTTATGCAGAGCTGACACAGACACTGCCCCATTTCCTCTATGGACTGTCAGATGTAAACGGACTACCTGTCCGTTTACATCCAACTGTCATCGATCCGTAAGACGGGTGAGGAACGGATTGCCCATTCGTCAATTTTTAGCGGAATGGATCAGATGTTGACGGGTGTAAATGGACACGCGTCCTCCATAGAGGATTTGGAGGATCTAATAGGGTCTACTTAAAAAAAAACTGACAGGCAGACCCGATCGGCCTGCCCGTGTGAAAGGGGCCTAATAGTCTTTTTTTCCCAATACTTTATTTTAGAACAGCACACGGTAGATACAGAAACCACATTTATGGCAGTGCTAGACTGGAATAGCAGTTAGGTCTGTATATATATTTGGACACAATTTTCATACTTTCGGCCCTGTATGCCACCAGAATAAAATTAAAACGAAACAATCCAAATGATTTTGAAGTGCAGACTTTCAGCTTTAATTTGAGGGGTTGAACATAAATAACAAGTACACATTTTAGGAACTGCAACCATTTTTATACACAGTCCCTCTTATTTTCAGGGGCTCAAATGTTATTGGACAAATGAATATAAATAAAATGTTAATTTTCTCTTTCGTTCATTTACGAACACAGCTCCTGTTCCTTGCTAGGATCTCTGGTCCTGGCAATTTTTCTCTTTTTAGTTTTAGTTTTTTTCCTGTTTTTTTTTCCTGTGAGATCTACAATCAACTGCCGGACTGGGCGACGGGCTGAATAATCTAGATCCAGAGGTCACCCCAGTCTGGCTAGCGAGTGCGCGCAGACCACATCTCCGCATTAGGTTTTCCGCAACATAGCCCCACCAGACGGGGGCTGGCATGCGAGTTAAAGGTCTTACAAGGTCGCATACGACTGGGTTTCGGCCCGCGTCACAATGTTCCTCCTCGCCCACAGACCCCCATTTAGATGGCGCTGGATTCTGTCTGGAGCGATGCCTGCCTGGTTCCTGGTATGGTGAATAACTGTCTCCCCCTGAGGGTTTTGGGGTGGACGTGAGCCCCTCCCTGGTTCCCATTCTTCCCGTTAGGCACCCCCCTCCTTGTGTCTGGTGGTTCTATGAGTTCTGGATCTCAAGGCCCTGAACTGCTTTGTGCGGGTACAGAAGTTCAGAATGGAGTCTATTCGCATGGCGGTGACATCCCTGCATCTTTCCTCTGCTCCTCGGGTCATCACAAAGGTGTTGGCCCCGGTGCTGCAGTTGTTACGTCAGCGAGGGATCACAGTGCTGGGTTACCTGGACGACTTTCTCTTGCAAGCAGAGTCCCCTACTGCTCTGATGGACAACGTGGAAATCACTATTCAGACTCTGAAGGAGTTTGGCTGGCTTCTGAATTATCAGAAGTCTGCTCTGGTTCCTTCCTCGAAGCTGGACTATATGGGGCTGACTCTGGACTCGGCTCTAGCCGGAGTGTTGCTTCCTCTGGACAATCTCCCGAAATTGAATGCTGCGATTCATCTCCTATCCAGCAGGTGGTCATCCCCCTGGACTTGCATGTGGATGCGGTCCCGTTTGCTCAGTTCCATATGAGGTCCCTGCAAAGGGAGATTTTGGCCAAATGGGACAAGTGCCCGAAGTCTCTGGACAAACAAATCCGGCTGAGCCAGAAAATGAAAGGATCTCTGGTCTTGTGGCTTTGCTCTCCAGCTCTTCGTCAGGGCAAATCCTTTCTCTCCCTGTATTGAACAGTGGTTACCACTGATTCCAGTCTGTCCAGGTGGGGAGGTGTCCTGGCTCGGATCTCCGCTCTGGGGGTTTGGGCTCTGGAAGAGTCCTGATCAAGGTCCTGGAACTCCGAGCTATCAGACTGTTCCTGAATCACTGGACGGATTGCCTTCAGGGGTGTCCAGTGCAGATACAATTGGACAATGCCATGGCCGTGACTTATGTCAATCTCCAGGGTGGAACAAGAAGCGTGTTGGCAGCTCTGAAGGTGGCCTGCATTCTCCAGTGGGCAGAATGTTTAGTTCCAGCCCTCTCCGCTGTACACATTCTAGGGTTTGAAAATTTGCAGGTGCTGCTGCTGCTTATGTTGCTGAGCTCACCAGTGCGTTCTTCTTTCCTCAGAATGTGCCAAACTGTTGATTTGGCCACTCCTAATGTTGCTGCTATCTCTGTTGGATTTGTTTCATTTTTGAAGGCTTACAATGGCCTGTTTCACTTGCATGAACAGCTTCTTTGAACGCATGATGTAAATTCACAGCAATAGATCCCAAATGCAAATACCGCACTTAGAATGCACTCCAGACCTTTTACCTGCTTAATTGATAAAGAAATAACGAAGGAGTAGCCCATACCTGGCCATGAAACTGCTTTTGATTCAATTGTCCAATTGCTTTTGGTCCCTTGAAAGGGGGGGGGTGGCTATTCTTAAGAGCTGTAATTCCTAAACCCTTCCTCTGATTTGCATGTACATACCCTCAAATTAAACCTGAGAGTGTACACTTTCAGCCCATATCCATTATAGAACTATAGCTTGAATATGTTTTGGTAAATACCTGAAAAAAATCTAAAATTGTGCCTATGTCCAAATATATATGGACCTAACTGTATATATGTTGAAAACACTGACCTGGAATACCAGGTGCTAGAGAGTCTCTGTACCCCGTGTGAATTTTATACAAGGTAAGTACCTTTTTTATATCATCTGAAAAAAAAAAAAGGCGAAAACAGAGAAGGGGGGGGGGGAGAGGGGTGGATTAAGGGACAAGAAGCGCCAGTCACTCCACCAGTGCATCAGGCCAAGAGTCCTATCTGTATGAAGTAGACAGGTAATGGAATTAACTTGTACTCCTCAGAGTAAACAAATTCGTGCCAGTAGAACCATTTTTTATGGAATTTCTCCCGGAGGCCTTTTTCTGTGGCAACTAGGTCTTTCATTTCATTGATTTCAGCCACTTTGTCCAACCAGACAGCTATAGACTGTAAATGATTCTTCTTCCAAAAAAGGGGAATGCAGTTTTTTGCCGCTGTAAGCAAGAGAGGTAAAATAGATCGTCTGTAGACCTTGCTCGAGAAGCAATGATGGTGCAGAAGGAAGAAGGCAGGGTCCTCTGGAAGCTCGCGGTTCGTGAATTTTTGGGATATTCGGTGAACCTCTATCTAAAAACTATTGTAGAAGGCGGCAGGACCAGAAAATGTGTAGGAGAGATCCAGAATCCTCTCCAACAGAGGTCTGAGCACTGGGGAACACCTTATGTAACTTCACTGGTGTGTGAAACCACTGGGTCAGAACCTTAAATCTGGATTCCTGATGCTTAGCGCAAATCAATGTCTTGTAAGAAGACATCAGAATTTTCTCCACCCGCTTATTCGTAAAGTCAACCCCCAGATCCCTTTCCCACCTGGTAATGTAAGGAGGCCTAAAGTCTGGAGGTTGGGGAAATCAGCAAGCGATATGTTGGAGATACAGCATGACGCAAAGGAGATTGCACCAGGCATAGAAGTTCAAACGAGGGGAGGGGTCTCCCGAAGGAGTCCGGTGAGAGTAGGGATCCGAGGAAGTGAGCGAACTGTAGCTTTTGCCAAAAGGATAAATTGTGATTGTAAACCCATAATTTATTTTTTATTTTTTTAAATAAATAACATGCTCTACTTACCTGCTTAGAGCAACCCCGATCCTCCTCTTTTTGGGTCCCGCCGCCAACACTCCTAGCACCTCCCACTGGCCTAGTGCCCACCATAGCAAGCCGTTTCCTATAGGGGCACTCGTGCAGGCTCCCTCCCCAGTTCTGTGTGTCCATTGAGCAAAGAGAGTACGCACACCCGCACCCTCCCTCTTGCTTCCTCCTGGGAGCGTTCGACTGAGGCTCTCAGCAGCTTGCTGAGAAGCTGAGCCAGGTGTCGGCCCAGGAATGTGGGCAGATCTCGACTCCGTTGTCGCAATCTTGACCCATTTGTTCTGATTTTTATTCTGTATTCTGTCTCTGTGTGGAGGCAGCCATCTTGATAGATGTAGGGCTTTGCTTCCTCATGCCAGTGCTGTCCCTTTGATAACTGGTAACCTGATGGCGGGATATTCAAGAAGCAGAGGTTGAGGACTCCACAGAATAAATTAAGCAGAAGCAGGGAGATCCTTTCACTGTAGGTCCACAGTTACAATTTCCCCTCCAGCAAAGAGTGACATCTTAAAATCTTACTTCAGATCTTGAGAGTAGCAGTCAGATGTCCATTCATGAAACTGACACACAAGTCTGTCTTTGTAATGATACCCTTTATGATGGGGGAATATTCAAGGAGCAGGGGTTGAGGAGTCCACAGGACGAAGAAAGCAGAAGCAGGGAGATCCTTTCACTGTAGGTCCACAGTTACAATTTCCCCTCCAGCAAAGAGTGACCTCTTAAAATCTTCAGATCTTGAGAGTAGCAGTCAGAGGTCCATTCACGAAACTGACACACAAGTCTGTCTTTGTAATGATACCCTTTATGATGGGGGAATTTTCAAGGAGCAGGGGTTGAGGAGTCCACAGGACGATGGAAGCACAAGCAGGGAGATCCTTTCACTGCAGGTCCACAGTTACAACTTCTCCTCCAGCAAAGAGTGACATCTTAAAATCTCACTTCAGATCTTGAGAGTAGCAGTCAGAGGCCCATTCACGAAACTGACACACAAGTCTGTCTTCGTAACGATACCCTTTATGATGGGGGAATATTCAAGGAGCAGGGGTTGAGGAGTCCACAGGACGAAGAAAGCAGAAGCAGGGAGATCCTTTCACTGTAGGTCCACAGTTACAGCTTCCCCTCCAGCAAAGAGTGACATCTTAAAATCTTCAGATCTTGAGAGTAGCAGTCAGATGTCCATTCACGAAACTGACACACAAGTCTGTCTTCGTAACGATACCCTTTATGATGGGGGAATATTCAAGGAGCAGGGGTTGAGGAGTCCACAGGACGAAGGAAGCAGAAGCAGGGAGATCCTTTCACCGTAGGTCCACAGTTAAAACTTCCCCTCCAGCAAAGAGTGACATCTTAAAGTCTTCAGATCTTGAGAGTAGCAGTCAGAGGCCAATTCACGAAACTGACACACAAGTCTGTCTTTGTAATGATACCCTTTATGCATTTCTTTTTTTTTCAGGATCTGGAGCACCATCTTGGCCTAGCCCTGAATGAAGTTCAAGCAGCAAAGAAGACCTGGTTTAACAGGACCATCAGCTCCATAAAAACAGCCACTGGAGTACAAGGAAAAGAGACCTCTTAACAGCCTGACTCTTGTAAAAAAAAACAAAAAAAATAATTGTCTTTATGAAAACATGATACCTTCTGTTGCCTTCCTTGGCCAGATATTTTGGTTTGCTCTACATGTAAGAGGACCAGGAGTGCAGCATGACGGGATGGTAGTTGGTCAATGCTTGTCAGTCACTTGTACGATTAAGCACCTCTGGCCCTTGCCAACATTCTTCCACAGTCCTTGTAAAAAAAACTGACACTAAGTGAAATTAGGTAGGTGGAGACCGTACCCTCGGCCTGAGCGATCGTTTTCTCTTCGGCCCACGATGATTTGCTCGATACCATAGAGTTTCCATATTTACCCTTTATTAATGATCATTGTCAGGAAACGTTTTTTTTTTTTTTTTTCATCAAGGATTTGTATTGAGATTACAATGGGAAATCAAGGGGCACAGCTCTGCGTATCTAGCAGAATCCTGGTTGGCAATGGCTTGGTTCCATTATTAAATTCTCACTCCATGGCTAGCTCCTTAAGTACGTACTCCACTTAGCATTGCAGTTGATTTGTTTCAGGACGCTGCCATACATGGTTTTTTTTTTTTCATATAATCTGAGGATCCATACATGCATTAATGAGCTTTGTGCTACCAACTCCTTTAGCATGGAGGATGGTTCAAGGCAAACCTATAAAAGGTCTTCTTTAGGGAAGGCTGGATCCTTCTACTACTGAGAAAAACAGATTGCCTCCTTATAATACGAGGCCTTTGGGGCCAGACCAGTTATTTCTATAGTAGAACGTTTATAAAGACAGCAAAGTGAAGGTAGGTCCTGGCTTCAATGCAGCACGGAGGTCTCTGAACTGTATACACATGGAAAGAGTAGTCATTATCCAACAAAGGGGCCTTTCTCGTATTTGGAGCAGTTGACTGTTACCTCTATACTCTCCTATATCCAGAGATCCAATAATGCAGTCTTGTTTTCTTTTTTTCAGTTCTATATTTAGCAGATGGGGGATTTGCAGCCATCAAGTACTTTGCTAAGCTGTGTGGAGTCTTATCACAGCGCCCTTTGTGGAGTTAATCCACAAATAATATAAGAGTCATTGGGAATCATTCAAAAGTTCGGATATCGCCTGCGATTCTCTTATCTGCAGGCTCATCGCGGCACTGAAAGGAGCTTTTGTGCACTTCTCTCTGATTACCGTTGGTTTTCGAGCACTCGTCGCTTGTATTTCCGACATTATATGTCCATTTAC
This sequence comes from Pelophylax lessonae, assembly GCF_965119305.1. Classification (NCBI taxonomy): domain Eukaryota; kingdom Metazoa; phylum Chordata; class Amphibia; order Anura; family Ranidae; genus Pelophylax; species Pelophylax lessonae. Next base: position 292,230,516 of record NC_138774.1, read on the forward strand.
GTCTCACGTGTCACACCTACTGTTGTAGCATTTTTTTATAAACTCGGTTAACCCGTTAACTACTTGGGGCTCTTTTTGGTAATATATAGTGCCAAGAGCAATGGAGCATGGTAACTTAAAGAATTAAGAGATCACATGCCTGTGGGGGTTCTCATTTATCCAGATCATGGTATAGCTTGTAGTAGTTGTTCACATTCAACAGGACATTGTGTAATGTTGAAGGCATCCTATCGCTCATCCAAGGAGCTTGCTTAGTTCTAATGAGTGTCAGGCACATACCCCAGAATTTATGTCCACGTGATTAGATTTGTCACCTTAACCTAGCCATCCTCAGCCAGGGTTTTGCAGAACCCTAGGGCACATGTGTCAAACACAAGACCCGCTGGCCGAATCTGGCCCTCCAGGGCACCTCTCCTGCAGGTGAGCTGTCCCCTTGTTTCCACCTCCACCTTGTTTCAGCAGTCGGCAGTAGAAAGGAGGACAAAACTCTTCTTACAGACCCTGCGCCTCTCTGTGCAGCTGCAGCATCCCTTTGTCTTTGCCTCCCCTGGTCTCCGCATTCAGCTGACTCTGGCCCTCCTCCAGTCTCTGCACTTTCACCTTCCTAGCTTCACCCCCAGTTCTACTCTGCTCCTTCTCCAGCACCTGAACTTTCTGTTTCCCAGCTCTACCCCCAGCTGACTCCAGCCCTCCTCCAGACCCTGCACTTTAAGCTTCCCAGCTCCACCTCCAGCCGACTTCAGTCCTACTCTGGTTCTTTTCCAGACCCTGCACTTTTTCTCTGCTCTACCCCCAGCTGACTCCAGCCCTCCTCTGGTCTCCTCCAAACCCTGTACTTTCTGCTTCCCAGCTCCACCCCCAGATTCTTCCCAGAAGCAGCACAAGGTAAGGGGGTGGACTGTGATGTAAGGGAGGGTGGGGGACTCTTGACTTCTGATGGTGTGGGTGCTCTTGACATCTGATGCAAGAGGAAGGTGCTCTAGACATCTAGTCTAACAGATACAACCGATCCTTTGAGGGCAACCATAATGCTGATGCAGCCTGTGATTAAATTTAAGTTTGACACCCTTGCTGTAGGGGTTTCTTTAGCTGTGGCTAAGTGACCTCCCATCTGATGGCGCCTGCATAGTTCAATGTAAGGAGCATTCTTCCCACTGATCACCAATAAAAAGAGCATTCTTCCCACTGATCCCCAATGTAACGGACATTCTTCCCACTGACCCCCAATAAAATGATTTTTACAGGGGTCCTTCAGGCCTGATAATTATTTTAAGAGCTCCTGTCGGGTTAAAAAGGCTGCTCTTTATAGTATTCCCCTTTCACGCCTCCACCGACTGCAACGTAAAAGAGTTATGTAAGAAGGAAAGGGGATGGATGGAGGAACTAGGCCAGCACAAACAGTAATAAGACTCCCAGACATTCAAGGGAGGGGCTGTGCTAGGGAATGGACTCTTTGGTTGGTGACAGGGTCTCTGTAAAGTGTAGTGAATACAGGTGTGTAGGCGCTTCCACCTTCTCACATCCCAGCTCCTCTCGTTGGTCAGACTTACAGGCTGCCAAAGACTCATGTAACATGAATCACAAGGGAAGTCGGTACTCAGAATGGCATCCAACAATGGTTATCCTTTATTTCAAAAACGTATATAACAGCTGTAAAACAGGTAAAGTGTTTCGGCTGTCGGGGCTTACTCATGTCCTTGACTAAGGCCTGACGCTCGAAACACGTTGGCTGCTTGGTTACCTTTAAAGTGTAGGATGACCGGACTTACAGATTCGTCCTCTTATGTTAGGCCTTACATTTGTTTGGGTTACATTCCTGACACTCGTTGGAACTGAGGAAGCTACTTGGACACGCAGAACGTCGTTGTAATTACTAAACAATTCCCGTTGAATGTAACCAACTTTTACAAGCTAAACCAAGAGATCCATTTTCATTTGTCCACTCTAAGCTGAAAGTTACGTCTTTCTTTTTTTAGTCAGAATTCGGCTTTCGGAAAGCTGAAATGAAAGGATAGTCTGGTGAAAGCCAACCCTTGGGCACTATGGATTTGCAATGTATTATTGTCCTTTTACGCTGCTGGTGAGTAACGCCCATTTTTTGGCCTTCAAAGGGCCAGCCATGCATTGAGTAGCAGTTCACTGGATTTTGCAAATGGAGCAGTAGATTTCCTGAGCCGACTTCAACAAGAAGTGCAAGGTGATCAGCTGCAGTGAAGTCCGGGAATCCAGAAGACGAGGATTAATTTTACCATTTTTTTGCAGTTTTGGGAATAATGGTTTAAAGCTGAACTCCATGGAGATAAAAAACAAATTAATCCATCCTTGTAATCAAAACGACATCATTAAATACTTTTTTTTTAAAGCCCAACTCCAGGAAATAGTGAAAATACCCCTTTGCAATGGGGCTGCCCCTTTGCTGCATTTAGTCTAGGGGCTGTAAAAAGCACTTCCTCAATGCTGATAGGAGTAGAGAGCACAGAGATGAGCTCATCACCACACTGTTTCTCCTTTAACTGTCCAGTCACAGGCTGGGGCTGGGGGGGGGGGGGGGTCTAGGATAACCTGGGTTTAGAGGAAATAGGTTAAATGATGCAAGCAATCAGACTGAGGACATCTAGCAGCAGAAAAACAGTACAGAAGTCTCTGAATTGTGGGTGGATTTGGCAAGAGCTCATCACCACACTGCTTCTCTTTTCACTGTCCATTCACAGGCTGGGGGAGGGTCTATGACAACCTAGGCTCTGAGGAAGTGGGTTAAATGATGCAAGCAATCAGACTGAGGACATCTATACGCAGAAAAAAAGTACATGAGGAGGATATCTCTGAATTGTGGGTGAATTTTGCAAGAGCCAGAGAGCTGAGTTCACCACTGCACTGTTTCTTCTTTCACTGTCCAGTCACAGGATGCGGGTGAGTCTAGGACAATTAGGGCTCAGAGGAAGTGGGTTAAATTATGCAAGCAATCAGACTGAGGACATCTAGCAGCAGAAAAATGTATTGAAATCTCAGAATTGTGGGTGAATTTTGCAAGAGCAGAGAGGTGAGCTCATCACCACACTGCTTCTCTTTTCACTGTCCAGTCAAAGGCTCCGGGAGGGTCTAGGACAACCTGGGCTCCGAGGAAGTGGGTTAAATGATGCAATCAGACTGAGGACATCTATCAGCAGAAAAATGTATTGAAAGGTCAGAATTGTGGGTGAATTTTGCAAGAGCAGAGAGGTGAGCTCATCACCGCACTGCTTCTCTTTTCACTGTCCAGTCACAGGCTGGGGGAGGGTCTAGGACAACCTGGGCTCAGAGGAAATGGGTTAAATGTTGCAAGCAATCAGACTGAGGACATCTAGCAGCAGAAAAATGTATTGAAATCTAAGAATTGTGGGTGAATTTTGCAAGAGCAGAGAGGTGAGCTCATCACCGCACTGTTTCTCTTTTCACTATCCATTCACAGGCTGGTGGTGGGTCTAGTACAACTTGGGCTCAGAGGAAGTGGGTTAAATCATGCAAGCAATCCGACTAAGGACATCTAGTAGCAGAAAAAAAGTACATGAGGAGGATATCTTTGAATTGTAGGTGAATTTTGCAAGAGCCAGAGAGATGAGTTCACCACTGCACTGTTTTTTCTTTCACTGTCCAGTCACAGGATGGGGGTGGGTCTAGTACAACTTGGGATCAGAGGAAGTGGGTTAAATGATGCAAGCAATTAGACTAAGGACATCTAGCAGCAGATGAAAGTACAGAAATCTCTGAATTGTGGGTGAATTTTGCGAGAGCAGAGAGATGAGCTCAGCGCTGTGCTGCTTCTCCTTTGAATGTCCAGTCACAGGCTGGGGACGGTCTAAGATGACCTGGGTTTTGAGGAAGTGGGTTAAATGATGCAAACAATCAGTCCGAGGACATCTAGCAGCGGAAAAATGTACTGAAATCTCAGAATTGTCGGTGAATTTTGCAAGAGCAGAGAGGTGAGCTCACCACTGTACTGCTTCTCCTTTCACGGTCCAGTCACAGGCTGGGGAGGGTCTAAGATGACCTGGGTTTAGAGGAAATGGGTTAAATGATGCAAGCAATCAGACTGAGGACATCTAGCAGCAGAAAAATTTATTGAAATCTCAGAATTGTGGGGGAATTTGCAAGAGCAGAGAGGTGAGCTCATCACCGCACTGCTTCTCTTTTCACTGTCCATTCACAGGCTGGGGAGGGTCTAGGATAACCTGGGCTTAGAGGTAGTGGGTTAAATGATGCAATCAGACTGAGGACATCAAGCAGCAGAAAAACAGTACAGAAGTCTCTGAATTGTGGGTGAATTTGGCAAGAGCTCATCACCACACTGCTTCTCTTTTCACTGTCCAGTCACAGGCTGGGGGGGGGGGAGGGTCTATGACAAACTAGGCTCTGAGGAAGTGGGTTAAATGATGCAAGCAATCAGACTGAGGACATCTATCTGCAGAAAAAAAGTACATGAGGAGGATATCTCTGAATTGTGGGTGAATTTTGCAAGAACAGAGAGATGAGCTCACCACTGCGCTGCTTCTCCTTTCACTGTGCAGTCACAGGCTGGGGAGGGTCTAAGATAACCTGGGTTTAGAGAAAGTCGGTTAAAGGATGCAAGCAATCAGACTGAGGACATCTAGCAGCAGAAAAAACGTACTGAAATCTCCAAATTGTAGATGAATTTTGCAGCATTTTAAAAAAAATATATATATATTTTTTATTTTTTGCTGGAGTTCTGCTTTAATCACTTATTCCGGCGTACCTTCCTCTTTTAGGGCTAGTCTACCGCAGTGTGGGGGTCTGCACTTTAGGTGCTAAACACAAAGTACGTGTCATTCCTTTGAATTTTACATTGTTGTGTAGAAACCAGCTTACAGAATGGCAGTTTTGCACCTTTGTACCTTTTTTTCGTTTCTTTTTTCTTTTTTTTAATTTATACTTGTTTGCGTTTTACTGGCGTCTGTTGCATCGGTTGATGAAAAGTCGTTTGAAGTGTATGCAGGTTACACTAAAAAAAGGCACTGGTTTGTGTATATATATAAAAGTTTGGTTTATTTTGTATATCTATTTTTTCTTAGTTTCTGTACTAATGCTAGCTACTGTAAAAGTTATATAAAAATAACATGAACCGCTAAAGATCTCCACATAACCCGCTACCATTGTCTTCTATTGTTTTAAACAAAAAAAAAAACAGATTATACTGTTCTTACTTCAAAAAGTGTGCAAGTAGTGCTGGTGTAGGTACAGTGTGTATACTCGAATAACTAAAAATATATGAAAAACTATTAAATTGGAGAACCCGGTTTTCTGATTCATTGTCTGCAGTGCTGGTTCGTGTTGTCACATTGCGACGCCACACAACCGAGTTTGGATGACAACCCTTCTCACCCGAATACCCATTGGACGGACGTAGATGTTTGGGGTGATGTAGAATACCAGGCAAAGGTAATGGTGGCACAGTTTGGGTTTTCTTTGTCAATAAAGTTTCATTAAAAAAAAATTTAAAGGTACAAAAGTGTAAAAACAAGTTGTGATTGCATCAAATCGAACAGTACATCACCAAAAAAGCTGGGCTGTCCGAACCACAAGTGCGCTCGCATTCTTTGGATGTTAAGGCGGCCATACATGGATTGTAATTTAGCTGATCCATGCAGTGGCGTAGTTAGTTGTCAGCACCCGGGGCAAGGCAAGTCATTTGTGCCCCCTAACCCGTGGAAGAGAGCAGTGTTAATTTCGTCGACTAAAACCGACTAAAACGTTTTCGTCGACTAAATTAACACAAATTTAGTCGACTAAAATATGACTAAGACCAAAACAATTCAGATGACTAAAATACGACTAAAACTAAAATGGCATTTTAGTCTTAAGACTAAAATACGACTAAAACTGCATTTTAGTCAAAAGACTATAACTAAATCGAAATTTGCTGCCAAAATTAACACTGGTGCATGCTCAAAGCTTAATACCATAAATAATAACATATTAGATTTTTCACTCCAGGACCAGCAGTAGTATATAATGAGTTTGGAAATTGTAGAGAAATGTTTAAATAATGCATTACAAATTACAATTGAACTACACCCATTTGATTATAGATGACTAAAATGAGTTTGTCGACTAAAATGTAAGATGTTTTAGTTGACTAAAATGTACTGGAGTTTTAGTCGACTAAATACGGCTCAAACTAAAACACTTGCAGAAGACTAAAATGGGACTAAAACTAAAATGCCATTTTAGTCCTAAGACTAAAACTAAATTGAAATTTGCTGCCAAAATTAACACTGGAAGAGAGAAAGAATGGGCGAGAGAACAAGAGAAAGAAAAGGAGAAGAAAGAAAGAGAACAAGAGCGAATGAGAGAGAGAACAAGTGAGAGGGAGAAAGAGAGAATGAGAGAGAGAGAACAAGTGAGAGGGAGAAAGAGAGAATGAGAGGGAGAAAGAGATAATGAGAGAGAACAAGAGAAAGAGAGAATGAGAGAGAGAGAACAAGTGAGAGGGAGGAAGAGAGAATGAGAGGGAGAAAGAGATAATGAGAGAGAACAAGAGAAAGAGAGAATGAGAGAGAGAGAACAAGTGAGAGGGAGGAAGAGATAACGAGAGAGAACAAGAGAAAGAGATAATGAGAGAGAGAACAAGAGATAGAGATAATGAGAGAGAGAACAAGAGATAGAGATAATGAGAGAGAGAACAAGAGATAGAGATAATGAGAGAGAGAACAAGAGATAGAGATAATGAGAGAGAGAACAAGAGATAGAGATGAGAGAGAGAACAAGAGAATGAGAGAGAGAACGAGAGAATGAGAGAGAGAGAGAACAAGTGAATGAGAGGGAGGAAGAGATAATGAGAGAGAACAAGAGAAAGAGAGAATGAGAGAGAGAGAACAAGTGAGAGGGAGAAAGAGAGAATGAGAGGGAGAAAGAGAGAATGAGAGAGGGAACAAGAGAAAGAGAGAATGAGAGAGGGAACAAGAGAAAGAGAGAATGAGAGAGAGAGAACACGTGAGAGGGAGAATGAGAGAGAGGAAGAGATAATGAGAGAACAAGAGAAAGATATGAGAGAGAGAACAAGAGAATGAGAGAGAGAACAAGAGAAAGAAAAGGAGAAGAATGAGAGAGAGAACAAGTGAGAGGGAGAAAGGGAGAATGAGAGGGAGAAAGGGAGAAAGAGAGAATGAGAGAGAGAGCGAACAAGAGAATGAGAGAGAGAGCGAACAAGAGAATGAGAGAGAGAGAGCGAACAAGAGAATGAGAGAGAGAACAAGAGAAAGAAAGAGAGAATGAAAGGACAAGAGAAAGAAAGTGAAACACAGAATAAGAGTAAGAAAGAGAAAATGAGAGAAGGAAAGAGAAAAGGAAAGAAAGAAAAAACGAAAGAATGAGAGAAGGAAAGAGAAAAGGAAAAAGAAGGAAAGACTAGGAAAGAGAAAATGAAAAGAATGAAAGGACAAGAGAAAGAAAGTGAAACAAAGAATAAGAGCAAGAAAGAGAAAATGAAGAATGAGAGAAAGAAAGAGAAAAGGAAATAATGAGAGAAAAGGAGAGAATAAGTCAAGTTCCTCCACCCCAAGCTCGCTCATCCGTGTCTTTATGGACCTTGCTTTGTGCGTTGGTCCAAATCATTTGGTGGAGGGGGGATTATGGTGTGGGGTTGTTTTTCAGGGGTTGGGTTTGGCCCCTTAGTTCCAGGGGGCCAAACCCAACCCCTGAAAAACAAGGCGTCAGCATACCAAGACAGGTTGGTCAATTTCATACTCCCAACTTTGTGGGAACAGTTTGGGGATGGCCCCTCCCTGTTCCAACATGACTACGCAGCAGTGCACAAAGCAAGGTCCATAAAGACATGGATGAGCGAGTTTGGGGTGGAGGAATTTGACTGTCCTGACCTCAACCCGATAGAACACGTTTGGGATGATTTAGAGCAGAGACTGTGAACCAGGCCTTCTCTCCAACATCAGTGCCTGACCTCACAAATGCGCTTCTGGAAGAATGGTCAAACATTCCCATAGACACTCCTAAACCTTGTGGACGGCCTTCCCAAAAGAGTTGAAGCTGTTATAGCTGCAAAGGGTGGGCCAACCTAATATTGAACCCTACGGACTAAGACTGGGATGCTATTAAAGTTCATGTGTGTAAAGGCAGGCGTCCCAATACTTTTGGTAATATAATGTGTGTATATACAGTACAGACCAAAAGTTTGGACACGCCTTCTCATTCAAAGAGTTTTCTTTATTTCCATGACTATGAGAATTGTAGAGTCACACTTCAAGAGGAGTCACCTGAAATGGTCTTCCAATCTTCCAACAGTCTTGAAGGAGTTCCCAGAGATGCTCAGCACTTGTTGGCCTTTTTGCCTTCACTCTGCGGCCCAGCTCACCCCAAACCATCTGGATTGGGTTGAGGTCCGGTGACTGTGGAGGTCATCTGGCGCAGCCCCCCCCCCCCCCCCCCCCATTACTCTCCTTCTTGGTCAGATAGCCCTTACACAGCCTGGAGGTGTTTGGGGTCATTGTCCTGTTGAAAAATAAATGATGGTCCAACTAAACGCAAACCGGATGGAATAGCATGCCGCTGCAAGATGCTGTGGTAGCCATGCTGGTTCAGTATGTGAATAAATCCCAAACAGTGTCACCAGCAAAGCCCCCCCACACCATCACACCTCCTCCGCCATGCTTCACGGTGGGAACCAGGCATGTAGAGTCCATCCGTTCACCTTTTCTGCGTCGCACAAAGACACGGCGGTTGGAACCAAAGATCTCAAATTTGGACTCATCAGACCAAAGCACAGATTTCCACCGGTCTAATGTCCATTCCTTGTGTTCTCTTCTGCTTGTTGCTTTTCTTTAGCAGTGGTTTCCTAGCAGATATTCTACCATGAAGGCCGGAGTCACACAGTCTCCTCTTATCAGTTATTCTAGAGATGTGTCTGCTGCTAGATCTCCGTCTGCCATTGACCTGGTCTCTAATCTCAGCGATTTCTGAGGCCGGTGACTCGGATGAACTTATCCTCCGCAGCAGAGGTGACTCTTGGTCTTCCTTTCCTGGGGCGCTCCGCATGTCAGCCAGTTTCTTTGTAGCGCTTGATGGTTTTTGTGACTGCGCTTGGGGACACTTTCAAAGTTTTCCCAATTTTTCGGACTGACTGACCTTCATTTCTTAAAGTATTGATGGCCACTCGTTTTCCTGTACTTAGCTGCTTTTTTCTTGCCATAATACAAATTCTAACAGTCTATTCAGTAGGACGATCAGCTGTGTATCCACCTGACTTCTGATGGTCCCAACCCCATTTATAAGGCAAGAAATCACACTTATTACACCTGACAGGGCACACCTGTGAAGTGACAACCATTTCAGGTGACTCTACAATTTTCATAGTCATGAAAATAAAGAAAACTCTTTGAATGAGAAGGCGTGTCCAAACTTTTGGTCTGTACTGTATATATATATATATATTTTTTTTTTTTTGATAAACATAATGTACACCACACTACTGCAAAAATAACATTTATCATCACCTAGAGATCTCACACCTCTGATGTCACTTGCACCCCCCGTGGATAATCCACTAATTTTGGACCATGCCCAGTTTCTATAAGTAGAATATTTTGAGTTCATTTCTCACCATCCTTCCAGCAATTACAGTTGTAATCACATTTCTCATTTCCTCTTCGGAGGGTGATAAGGTTCTTGTTACCTTTTGGGTTATTTTCAGTCTCCTTTCTCACACCTATCCAGTGTGTACCTATCGGGGAACCAAAATAGCGCATCGCAGATCTGGGTTTACAGTATCTTCCCAATGCGCACATCCAGCGCATCTGAACTTTATTTGCTCTGATACGTTTTGTACACAATGCCATGGTGATTAAAGTGGAATTCCTACCTAACAGCGAGGCCTCGTTCGCACTTGGCGATTTGGAACCGCTGGCAGAATCGGCGCAAGATTCTGTCTGATATTCCAAATTGCAGCAAGACACACATTTGGGTGTCACTATTGTTAATGGCACCCCAGACGCAGTGCGATTTTGCCATCCTGCAAACGCAGCAAAACAACAAGTGTTTAACCACTTCAATCCCGGACACTTTCACCCCCTTCCTGCCCAGGCCGAATTTCAGTTTTTACCGCTGTCGCACTTTAAATGAAAATTACTCATTGCAACACTGTACCTTTTTATGACATTTTTATCATTTTTTTCATGCAGCTAAAGCTTTCTTTTGGTGGTATTTAATCAGCACTGGGGTTTTTATGTTTTGGTTAATAAGCGAAAAAAGGACAAAAATTTTGAAAAATAAAAAAGTTTTTCTTCGTTTGTTATAAATTTTTGCAAATAAGTAATTTTTCTTCTTCACTAATGGGCACTGGTGAGGCTGCACTAATGGGTACTGATGAGACTGCACTGATGGGCACTGGTGAGACGGCACTGGTGAGACTGCACTGATGGGCACTGGTGAGGCTGCACTGATGGGTACTGATGAGACTGCACTGATGGGCACTGGTGAGACTGCACTGATGGGCACTGGTGAGACTGCACTGATGGGCACTGGTGAGACTGCACTGATGGGCACTGGTGAGACTGCACTGATGGGCACTGGTGAGGCTGCACTGATGAGGCTACACTGATTGGCACTGATGAGAGCGCACTGATGGGCACTAGTGAGACGGCACTGATGGGCACTGGTAAGGCTTCACTGATGAGGCTGCACTGATGGGCACTGGTGAGGCTACACTGATTGGCACTGATGAGGCTGCACTGATTGGCACTGGTGAGGCTGCACTGATGGACACTGGTGAGGTGGCACTGATGAGGCTGCTCTGGTAAGGCTGCACTGATGGGCACTGGTAAGGCTGCAATGTTGGGCACTGGTGAGGCTACACTGATGGGCACTGGTAAGGCTACACTGATGGGCACTGGTAAGGCTGCACTGATGGGCACTGACCAGGCTACACTGATGGACACTGGTGAGACTGCACTGATGGGCACTGGTGAGGTGGCACTGATGGGCACTGGTGAGGTGGCACTGATGGGTACTGACCAGGCTGCACTGATGAGGCTACACTGATGGGCACTGATTAGACTGCACTGGTGAGTCAGCACTGATGGGCACTGACCAGGCTACACTGATGGGCACTGATGAGACTGCACTGATGGGCACTGGTGAGACTGCACTGATGGGCACTGGTGAGGCTGCACTGATGAGGCTACACTGATTGGCACTGGTGAGGCTGCACTGATGGGCACTGACCAGGCTGCTCTGATGATCAGTGCTCTGATTATCAGTGTAAACAATGTACTCGTCAGCCTTGCTGGTCATCGGCTCTCCTTTCCTCTTGCAGAGACAGCGTGTGAGGAAAGGACTGCTGATAACCTGCAAGTCTGTTTATATGTGATTGGACACAGCTGATCACGTGGTAAAGGGTTGCTGTGATTTGCCCTTTACCGCTATCTGTGATCAGCAGTGTGCAGAGGACACCGGTCACAGTGCGCGCCCCAGGGGACGCGGGAGGTGTGGTTCTGGGAGGATGTCAATGGAAGCCCTCCCAGAACTGGATAGCCGAGCTGTAGCCATCTTTCAGTTATAGCGAGGCGGAAGAGGTTAAAAATTGCACTAAGGTTGTCATCCAAAAAAGGAGCAGGAGCTTCTTTTGGGCGAGGAATGTGTAAAAGTGAATGGGCTTCCCTATGTGTGACACCTGGAAATCGCAAGCATGAATCCTTGTCCCTGCAACGCAATAGGCTGGGAATTCTGGGCATGGTGACGTCACCCAAAGGCTAGCCATTGTTGGTGCTCCCTCTTCTCCCCTGCAGCATCTGCTCACTGACACAGGGGAGACTGAGCTGTGCGATCATGTGACCAGACCGGAGCAAACAGAAAAAAGACCCTCTTACCTATCCTGCCTACCCTGTCTTTTGTTACAGAGAGTAGGAAGGGGGGAGGGGACACTTGTTAAGAATAGTTATTGTTCGGTAGGAATTCCACTTTTAAGTATAACTTCAGACAAAAATGTAAAAAAATAATAAACTTAGAAAATATTTAAAAAAAAAAAAAAAAAGCTTTTTCTGCAATATTTTCCTTTACTCTAGAGATCCCCCCTTTCCTTGCAGTACTACTTTTCCACCACTAGATGTTCTTGGTCAGCCAGGGTCACTTTAACCCACCTCCTCTGAGCCCTGACTGTCATTGTCTCCGGGGGCTGCATAATTGGGGCAGCCTGATGACATCAATTGAAGAAGACCCTTGGAATCAAGGTGTGTTTTATATGTACATTTATCATTTATTTGCATTATTTACCCGTAAAAGTCTCCCTTGTGTTAGCATCCAAAACTCCTGAGACTGCTGACGGGTGCCGCCATCTTAGATGTGATGTCAGCGGACTCGGAGCTCCCTGGTCTAAAGTATAGAAAATATAAATGTTAATTATCAATGGGAAACCTGAGCCAGGGACAATGCACACAACCACCTGGATGAAATTACCATCACATCAGAATTCCCCCCATTACATCTGAACCCCCCCTTTACATCGGAGGTTTACCTACTATATCAGAGGTCCCCCCATTACATCGGAGGACTACCTATTACATCAGAGGTCCCCCCAGCACATCAGAGGTCCCCTCAATACACCAATGGGTCCCCCATCACACCAGAGGTCCCCCATCATACCAGAGGTCCCCCCCATCACACCAGAAGTCCCCCCATCACACCAGAGGTCCCCCATCATACCAGAGGTGCCCTCATCACATCATAGGTCCCCATCACTCCTCCCATCACACCAGAGGTCCCCTCATCACATCATAGGTCCCCCATCACATCATAGGTCTCCACATCACATCAGAGGTCTCCACATCACATCAGAGGTCTCCACATCACATCAGAGGTCTCCACATCACATCAGAGGTCCCCTCATCACATTAGAGGTCCCCTCATCACATCAGAGGTCTCCACATCACATCAGAGGTCCCCTCATCACATCAGAGGTCCCCTCATCACATCATAGGTCCCCCATCACATCAGAGGTCTCCACATCACATCAGAGGTCCCCTCATCACATTAGAGGTCCCCTCATCACATTAGAGGTCCCCTCATCACATTAGAGGTCCCTTCATCACATCATAGGTCCCCCATCACATCATAGGTCCCCCATCACATCAGAGGTCCGCTCATCACATTAGAGGTCTCCACATCACATTAGAGGTCCCCTCATCACATTAGAGGTCTCCACATCACATCATAGGTCCCCCATCACATCATAGGTCCCCCATCACATCAGAGGTCTCCACATCACATCAGAGGTCTCCACATCACATCAGAGGTCCCCTCATCACATTAGAGGTCTCCACATCACATTAGAGGTCCCCTCATCACATTAGAGGTCCCCTCATCACATTAGAGGTCTCCACATCACATTAGAGGTCCCCTCATCACATCATAGGTCCCCCATCACATTAGAGGTCCCCTCATCACATTAGAGGTCTCCACATCATATTAGAGGTCCCCTCATCACATTAGAGGTCTCCACATCACATCAGAGGTCCCCTCATCACATTAGAGGTCCCCTCATCACATTAGAGGTCTCCACATCACATCATAGGTCCCCCATCACATTAGAGGTCCCCTCATCACATTAGAGGTCTCCACATCACATTAGAGGTCCCCTCATCACATTAGAGGTCTCCACATCACATTAGAGGTCTCCACATCACATCATAGATCCCCCATCACATCAGAGGTCCCCTCATCACATTAGAGGTCCCCTCATCACATCAGAGGTTCCCTCATCACATTAGAGGTCCCCTCATCACATTAGAGGTCTCCACATCACATCAGAGGTTCCCTCATCACATTAGAGGTCCCCTCATCACATTAGAGGTCCCCTCATCACATCATAGGTCCCCTCATCACATTAGAGGTCTCCACATCACATTAGAGGTCCCCTCATCACATTAGAGGTCCCCTCATCACATTAGAGGTCTCCACATCACATTAGAGGTCCCCTCATCACATTAGAGGTCCCCTCATCACATTAAAGGTCTCCACATCACATCAGAGGTCTCCTCATCACATCAGAGGTCCCCTCATCACATCAGAGGTCCCTCATCACATCAGAGGTCCCCCATCACATTAGAGGTCTCCACATCACATCAGAGGTCCCCTCATCACATTAGAGGTCCCCTCATCACATCATAGGTCCCCTCATCACATTAGAGGTCTCCACATCACATTAGAGGTCCCCTCATCACATTAGAGGTCCCCTCATCACATTAAAGGTCTCCACATCACATCAGAGGTCTCCACATCACATTAGAGGTCCCCTCATCACATTAGAGGTCCCCTCATCACATTAGAGGTCCCCTCATCACATTAAAGGTCTCCACATCACATCAGAGGTCTCCTCATCACATCAGAGGTCCCCTCATCACATCAGAGGTCCCCTCATCACATCAGAGGTCTCCACATCACATCAGAGGTCTCCACATCACATCATAGGTCCCCCATCACATCAGAGGTCCCCCATCACATCAGAGGTCTCCACATCACATTAGAGGTCCCCTCATTACATTCCCCACTACACTGAACTCTGTATGCTGTGCTGTACATTACACAGTACCAAATCTGAATTTCACCCTCTTTTTTGCTAATATTTTTTTTAAAGAATTCAGATAAATACTCTCTTCTATATACTGATTGATACAAAGTCATTCTGTACGTTCCTTTCATCTGAGCTGCCGTCTGATACTTCAAAGTCTGAGTATTTCTATGCAGGAAATGTGCGGCTTCCTCTCCCAGACCATTTCCCTTCACAATCACAACAATGGCGCATTCCTATCGCCTTCCACACTGACATCAACCCATGAAGGCATTTTAATATTTGCATAACTCCTCCCCCTGCAGGACTGAGAGCTTGTGGGAGGAGTAGTGAGGCAGGGCGTTGGGATGTTTTTGTACAGCCCCCTGCCTGCCCCTCCCACCAGCCATAATCTGCCTGCAGTGTATAGAGAAGCACAGAGACCCACAGATGACATCGCTGGCTATAAAATAAGGTATGTAATAAAAACAGAAAGGCGTGGGGGTGATCAGGGATACTGACTTTTGTTTTTTGGGTTTTTTTTTTTACATTTTTTATCCTTTTTTTTACATTTTTATTTATATATATATATATATTTTTTTTTTTTTTTTTAAATAAGGTATGTAATAAAAACAAAGGTGTGGGGCGATAAGGGATACTGACTTTTGTTTTGTTTTTTTTTTGTTTTTGGTTTTTTTTTTTTACATTTTTTATCCTTTTTTACATTTTTATATATATATTTTTTTTTTTTTTTTTTTTTTTTAAATAAGGTATGTAATAAAAACAAAGGTGTGGGGCGATAAGGGATACTGACTTGTGACAGTATGTAAAAAAAAAAAACATTTACCACTCTGGGGCAGTGATCAGGATTTTTTTTTAACCACTTCTGGACGGGAAGATTTCCCTCCCCCCCCCCCCCCCTTAATGACCAGGCCATTTTTTGCGATTCGGCACTGCGTTACTTTAACTGACAATTGCCCGGTCGTGCCACGCTGTACCCAAATAAAATTGATATCCTTTTTTCCCCACAAACAGAGCTTTCTTTTGGTGGTATTTGATCATCTGTGCGATTTTTATTTTTTGCACTATAAACAAAAAAAGCGACAATTCTGAAACATTTTTTTTAAAAAAACAAAATTTTTTACATTCTGCTATATACAAATTCCCCCCAAAAAAAAAAAAAATTTTAAATCAAAATTTTTTAACATTTTAGGCCAATTTGTTTTCTGCTACATAGTTTTGGTTAAAAAAAATTGCAATAAGCGTATTTTGATTGCAAAAGTTATCGCGTCTGCTAACTACGGGAAAGATTTATGTAATTTTTTTTTTTTTACTAGTAATGGCGGCGATCTGCGATTTTTAGAGGGACTGCGACATTGCGGCGGACAGATTGGACCCCTGATTGACATTTTTGACACTTTTAAGGGGACCAGTGACATTACTACAGTAATCAGGGCTAAAAATATGCACTGTCACTGTAGTAATGACACTGGCAGGGAAGGGGTTAATACTGTGGATGATCAAGGGGTTAAATGTGTACCTAGGGGGGTGTCTCTAACTGTGTGGGGGGGGGCGTAGCTTGTGAAATGATCATAGAGACATGTGATCCTATATAGAAGGATCACAGGCGCTCTATGATCATTCCAGGGAGAAGAACGGTTGGCTGTGTTTACAACATCAGCGGGGAGCGATCGCGGGTGTAAGGCGGCAATCAGAGCCGCCTGCCCCGTGCATCTTAGTCCCCGCTGCCGAGTGGGGGGCGGGAGTGTGCCGCCGCCAGCACACGCTCGCCCCCTAGCTGCAGGTGCACGACCGACATAGACCTACGTCGGTTTGCGCAGGAGCGACTACGGCAGGCGGTCGGCAATCGGTTAATATTTTTTATTATATATAGATATATATATTTTCATACTGTGACCAGAGCAACACAGTGTTACCATAGTAACAGTTTACCACGCTGGGGGAGTGATCAGGATTTTTTTTAAACACACTATTGCTTATAACTATATTGTTTCACTGTAAGGCTGCATTCACACCTGATCGCTGGCAGAATCGCAGCGTTTCCGCCTGTGGTTTCAAATTGCTGCAAAACACAGGGCACGTTTGCAATGTGATTACTTCATATTGGCACCATAATCGGCTGGTGATTTTGCCACGATTGTGGCACAGTAAGCCCCCCATTCACATCTGCATGATTTGACATGTCGAATCTCAGCCTATTGCCGGGACCGGCACTGTCACAATCGATGTGACGCCGACTTTGCAGCGCCACAGCGATTTCCAAAAGTAGTTCCTGCACTACTTTTGGCAATTTTGATAGATATCTGTGCATGAACCCGCATAGATGTCTTTAAAATCGCCCCGAACTGGCACTGAAACGCGGGTTTGAAATGTGAACGAGGGCTAAATCGCGCTGCAATAGCAACGTGTTATGCTTGTCGTTCTAAAAGGATCACTTGATTCTTTTAGATGACAGTGTTGCAATTTGTTGCACGACAATTGTGGCGATTCTAGCCTGCGATCAGGTGTGAATGCAGCCTCATAAACAACGATTTGTTTCTGAATGAAATCCAGTCATTCAGTGTTTACTGTTGTGATTAGCTGTGACAGGCCACAACTAATCACATGGTAGAGATGGACTATGATTGGTCCTGTCTGTACCATGTGGTCACTGTGACTAATCACAGAGATCAACACAATAGTACACAATGAATGGCATTAATTGAGAGCATTCATTGTGTACAACTGTCATGTGATTTGCTGTGATTAGTCACAGCAATCACATGATACTGGCAGTGGCCCGGTACACTGATCTGTTATCTGCTGCCTCCATCCTACCATGGTCCTACCATCACATCTGAGGTCCTCACATCACATCTGAGGTCCTCACATCACATCAGAGGTCCACCCATCACATCAGAGGTCCTACCATCACATCAGAGGTCTACCCATCACATCAGAGGTCCACCCATCACATCAGAGGTCCTACCATCACATCAGAGGTCCTACCATCACATCAGAGGTCCGCCCATCACATCAGAGGTCCGCCCATCACATCAGAGGTCCGCCCATCACATCAGAGGTCCGCCCATCACATCAGAGGTCCGCCCATCACATCAGAGGTCCGCCCATTATGCCAGAGGTCTCCACATCACATCAAAGGTCCTCCCATCACATCAGAGGTCTACCCATCACATCAGAGGTCCGCCCATCACATCAGAGGTCCGCCCATTATGCCAGAGGTCTCCACATCACATCAAAGGTCCTCCCATCACATCAGAGGTCTACCCATCACATCAGAGGTCCACCCATCACATCAGAGGACCGCCCATCACATCAGAGGTCCGCCCATCACATCAGAGGTCCGCCCATCACATCAGAGGTCCGCCCATCACATCAGAGGTCCGCCCATCACATCAGAGGTCCGCCCATCACATCAGAGGTCCGCCCATCACATCAGAGGTCCGCCCATTATGCCAGAGGTCTCCACATCACATCAAAGGTCCTCCCAGCACATCAGAGGTCTGCCCATCACATCAGAGGTCTACCCATCACATCAGAGGCCCCCCATTTCATCAGAGTCCCCTATCACATCAGAGGTTCCCTCATCACATCAGAGCCCCCTATCACCTCAGAGGTTCCCTCATCACATCAGAGCCCCCTATCACCTCAGAGGTCCCCTCATCACATCAGAGGTCCTCCCATCACATGAGAGGTCCCCCCATCAAATTACATACCTGGTACGTCATGTGATTTCCAGTGGTTGTCCCGGGATGATTTTCAGGGTAAAATCTTCCGGTCTTAAATCGGTTAAAAAAACGCTCATTGAGAATTTTTTTATCAAAGACATGTAGCTAAATACATTTTGGCCTAAATATATGACAAAAATTTAATATATTGGATATTTTTTAACTGTCAAAGTAGAAAATGTCAATTTTTTTGCTAAATTTTTGCTCTTTTTTTAATAATATTGCAAAAAATGAAAAGCGCAGAGGTGATCAAATACCACCAAAAGAAAGCTCTGTTTGTGGGGGAAAAAAAGGACATAAATTTCGTTTGGGTACGTCGTTGCATGACCGCGCAATTGTCAGTTAAAGTTGCGCAGTGCCAAAGTGGCCTGGATGTGAAGCAGGAAAATCCTCCGGTGGTAAAGTGGTTAATAAATAG